>NC_053023.1:386631460-386836646 GCF_003073215.2 Triticum urartu | reverse complement strand
TTTACAGAACAAGTTTAACATATGGCGGCTCACACCTTTGGGCCTCTAGTCGCCTCCGGGTCTTGGGCCTTCAACAAAGTTGTTCGATGAACCGCCATCTTCATGTTTAAGTCACCAATAGCATGACCCGGTCCCTCCTGGGCGGGTCATGCCTAGTAGTTATATCCCAAACATTAGGCCCCGAGTTGATTTGAACTTGTTCACATCAATCTTCACCACTTGACTTAGCAGAATCTTCCATTATCAATTCCTTATCAATTCACTATAACCCGCCATGAGTTCACATTTCAGAACTGTGATAACCCGCCATGACATCACTCTGCATTAACTTCGCACAAAGTCCAGGACATCTCAACAGATCTTTATCTTACTGGACCTCCCGCAAATTGAGGCGTCCATATATCCACATAATCATTTTCGGCCTCCTCGATTCCCGTGCATGCCGTCTAGACACCTCCTTATAAATAGGGATAGGGGTTCTTTCTTTCACTTTTTACCCCTGACCTCGATCACATCTTCTTCTTCCTCCTCACGACTCCGCCGCGACCAAGCCCCGCCGCCGTCGTCCTTCATCGACAGCACCAACTCCGGCCGCTGCATCGACCTGAACAGATCAGCGGCGCACCTCTGCTGCAATCAACATCAGTAAGTACTCACCTTTCCTCATAACAGATCTACATTAGGATTTCCGCCGTTCGTTGGTGTTCTTCATTGTTCTTCATTTTCCTCTTTAGATCACGTAGTTTGATCTGAACATGGTACTGAAGTTATGCGGTAATAGTTTAGCATCCCTTTCCAATCGCAGAAGATACCCTTTCTGTATGAGATCCCATCTGAGCACATGAGTTTTTCCACTGACGCAACCTTAGGTTTAAAATTTATTTACTTTTCTGAGCTACTGTAGATCCAAAATAATAGAACTTATCCATGGAACCTGTTTGTTCGGGACTTAGAAAAATTTCATTCATAGGTCTAAAAATAATTGTGAACGGCAGCCGTGTGGGTGGCTTATATGATAGGCCGTAACCCGCCAAACACCATTAGTCCCACCTTAAACCGCCAGTACATGTTCAAAATCTGCATGACCCAGCATCGTCTCCCGGTTTAACCACGTCAACCTTTACAACACGCATACTCTGCATCCAAATTGGCCTTGCATAATGTATTTTCTTTCTGATCACTGGACAGTTTAATATCATAACCTTAACCCGGCAATCTTTCCTTTCTAGGCTTTTCATCAACAAAATGACCAAAACCGTCACTTCATGTAACTGGGTCGCCTCCCGGGTTATAGAGCAAACACTGAATGAACATGTTCAAGTGGGCATCTTAGCCGCTAAGAATGTTATCCACTAGAGAGTCCCAGGAATAGAGACCACCCCCGACCAAAAAGAAGATGAGGTCGTAGTTTTTACTGATCATATGCTCCGGGGGTTTACCCCGCCCGGATCAAAATTCTTTCGTGATGTGCTGCATTTCTTCCAACTCCATCCTCAAGACATAGGGCCCAACTCTGTTTCAAACATCTGCAACTTTCAAGTTTTTTGTGAAGTGTAACTTCAATAACAGCCCACTGCATAATTGTTCAGGGAATTCTATTACTTGAACCGCCAGACCGAGTTCACACACGGGCCCAGCCTAGAACTAGGTGCCATCTCAATTTAGAGGCGGAAAGAAGCCACTTTTCCAACCGCCGCACCTCCCAGTCATCCTAAGGATTGGAACCAGACTTGGTTTTACTGCCAAGACACATCACCAGAAGGTGAAAATCCTCTGTCAGGTTATCGTGCAAACCGGCTTAGCAACAGACACCCTCTCTCAGAACGGATCAGCACGGAAGAACGGGCCAAATATATGCCCATTTTTTCAAAGATTAGGGCCTTAATGGCCAATGGTTTGATTGGAGTCGATCTGGTTCGATGTTGGGTCGCATGGAGAATCTTACCCTTAAGCCATCGATCCAGCTGAATGTGTGAGTATACCGGCAATGTCAAAGATCCGCTGCGTTACTCTCCAATCCGTCTGGAAGATAAACATATCAATGGTATGACTAAGACTCTGCTCAACGAGAGTTTAGAGACTTGCAGCAAAGTGGGGCAGAACCCCTTCTGCACTCTTAACAAACCTCCAGCTGTAAGTATTTTGAGTAACATCTAACTCCTTCCTTATTTGCATGAATTTTCTTCTCACAATCTCTTGATTTCCGCAGGCTGACTCCCCCTTTTGGAACAAGAAACTCCAGGATAAGCTAGCCAAGAAGGTCAGAACCAAGACCAAGGCTTCCAAGAAACCTGCCAAAAAGAAGGCAGATGCAACTGATCTATTTACTCTGAACGATGAGTTGGAGGTAGAACTTGACTCCCTTGGCTCATTTTTTACACCTTATTGACACTGATTGCTATCAGGATGATGCGGAGGCCAGCCACGCAGATGGTGATGAGGTAACTATCCTTTCCTCTGACTCAGAACCTCTGCCAAGACAGAAAGTTTGTCAGGCGAGCCGAAAAGTAAGGTTTTCTCACACTTTAGCTTACTTGGATCCCAACTTTATTTTGAAGAAGCAACAATATTGAAGTTTGTCGCATGACCCGGAACAACGGCGGTGGGAATCTCTCCTCCGGCTTATCCAACACGCCGATTCCTCGCAAGCGTTGAGCAGAGGTTTCAAAGATTTTCGACTTAGCTTTTCCAAAGGCAGGTCTTATTCGACAACCCCTTAACCCTTCTGATTCAAACTATCAGGGAACTTCTCATCCTCATCTGGTGACTCCACTGGGACTCAGATCCCCCTCTTCAAGGTCGCCCCTGGGTGAGAATAGTGGATTTCTTCACTTTTAAACCCATTGTAAATTATCATGCTAATATCTTTATATGTCTCATTGCGAGTGGTAAAGCCAAGCCAAGCAAGAAGGTGAAGACAAGTAAGTCGGGTGAAGATACCAACGCCATTGAGCCGGAGAAACAAATGATGTCGGAAGCTTCTCATCTTGAAGCTGCTGCTAATGATACGCCCCCAGAAGAGCACAATGTCACCATGGATTCCATGGATGTTAACCCGGCAAGTGGTAAGACGCCAAGTCCCATCAAGCCTGCTAAAGAAAAGGCTGAAGATGTTATTGTCACCAGGGTTGGCTATACAGAACCGGGCAACCCCACTGTTTTATCAAAACATAGCGCCAAGGAAGAATTTTCAGCTGCTGACAAGGGCAAGTGGAAGCAGGACTTGGAGAGTTATGCCCATTTTAATGCTCATGAGATTCATGCGGGCTATTTGAACTGCCTTCGCACTAGTCGTGACTTTGAAGTTGTCTTGGTCAACCTCATGAAGGAGCGCTTTGAGGTAAACATCAACACCCTTCTCATATAAATATCAGCCGCCAAGTCTATAGGATATGAAAAAAATTGAGAATGTTGTAGACTTAAATGTCACCCATCTTGCAATCCTTCAAAAGTATTCGAGATCCAAATAAGTAGCCCCCAAGGGCCGGCTTAAGGTGAATAGCTAAGCCGACACTTATCATCATGTTTCGAAAAAATCCAAATATGTAGCCCCCAAGGGTCGGCTTTAAGCTGCATAGCTAAGCCAGGACTTATCACCATGCTTGTGAACAAATACAAATATGTAGCCCCCATGAGACGGCTTCAGTTGAAGAACCTAGCCGGGTCATTAAAGATTTACCTTAAAAAGAGAAATGTACATTAGCCCCCAAGTGCCAAGTAAAATACTTGTATTATGCTTGGGACTTCAAATAAGATGATAATACTGTTGGTTGTCTTTGTATATTGTAGGCTGAATTAAATATGAAAGAATCTCAAGTCACCGATCTGCGGCAAAACATCAGGTCCCAAAAATTAGAAACTTCAAAGGCCAAGTCATAGAGTAAAACTACCTTAGAAGAGACTGAAGGGTTGAAGAGGGATTTCAGCGCTAAGAGAACCAGCTGGAAAACTGAGAAAGCGGCTCTATTGGAAAGAGCTAAAGACACTGAGGCTACGCTTAAGCTGGTGACTGAAGAGTTATCCGGCTTAAAGCATCAAATTAATAGCATGATAGCTGCCATCTTTGGTAAGTAATCTTGTACTTTAGTCTTTCACCGCCAACATATAACAACCATAATCTGGTTTATCAATATATTTGCTGATACAGGCCCCAGAAGTTCTAACCTGGGTCAAGACATGCGCGTGAAGCTGAAAGCTGCATACACCCTTGTGGAGCAGTTATACACCAGCGCTCAATGGGCTATAGCTGTCATCTCTCATACTAAACAACCTCCTTCACTTATTAGAGAAACACTGGACAAGCTGTCCGTCGTACCCCAAAGGGTGGAGGAGATAAAGCGGTCAACTACAAGAGCCGGTGCCATCACCGCCCTGAGCCGGGCCAAGGCGTCGCAGGCTGAGCTAGACCCGAAGGAGTTGGCCACTGGCTGTCCAAGCTTAAAAGAAGATGGGTCTCCCTTTAATGTAGATGACTTTACCAAATGTGTAAGGGAAATGCGTCCTTTGGCAAGCAAACTGGCTGAGGAGACTGATCTATCCAAGTATCAGGTGGCTTATACCCTTGAAAATGCAAAAGTGAAGGCGTCGGTTTACGAAGTTATGGATCTTATTCCACCAACACGTAAGCACACTTTTGCTCCTGATATTGATCCATCCACACTCATAGATGATGGGGCTATATTCAAAGCTGTAACTGGCATCAATTGGACATCACCTGATTTCCAGCCAGTGGAGGAAGAAGAAGAACCGACACTGGATAACCCGGAAGCTTCAACTCACCAAGACCAGGTCAATTGAACCATGGGGCGGCTCTCAGACTCCATCCCGACGTGTTTTATTCTGACAAACTTTCAATCAATTGGGCTATAGAAAGCCTTGTAATAGGCTAGTGTAAAAGAATGATCTGTCATGCCATCGTGCATGTTTATTTGCTAAACACTTTAAACCGCCGATCTGATGTTGAAGATCCGTTGCTTAAATGCCATCAATCATGCATGTCATATTACCATGCTCTGTGCACACAAGTAAATAACATGTACCCTAGCGGTTTACGCCAGGGTGGGTCATGATGTCCCATATAATGTTGTCTGGTGACTTATAGTCTATAACCAGGGCGGGTTATCAAACCTCACATATTCATCCAACAATTTAAAAACATACCTGGAAAATTGGCTCAAATTGACGGCTTACATCGCCACATCCAGTGAGGGTGACAACCCAAGCGCATATCTCACTTGCGCAATCAAAGTACACCGGCAACTTAACGTCCAAAGCCAGGACGGGTTATCAAAACCCCAATTATGCTCAAATATGAGTCATAAAGATTAAGGCTACATGGCCTGGATTGTTTTAAACCATATGTAAATATGGGATAGGGATATGAATCCAAACAATGTTCAAAGAAAATAACAAATCAGAAAAAAAAAACAAGGCTTTTCATAGGCTGCCAAGCCGAAATTTCAAGTGCTTTCAAGGGCCACACAGCCACTGAGTTAATCCTTCATTCAAACCTGTTAAACCAGCCCTCACATGATCAACCGTCGTTTTAACCTTAACAAGTTCAGGGTCTTTTACAAGATTGACTATTGAGAGTGCGGCGGGTCATTCCAGGATTACCTGGACGGAGTGACAAGGATATACAGGTAGGATAACCCAGAATTTGGTGTTCATTCCTCGCATACAAGACGATCAAGAGGGTGAGTACAGTTATGTTCATTGAACAGGAAGCCCCCAAGTGACCTATAATGAGCCTTCAAGGCAGGATACCTATGTTTCAACTGCCCATTGCAGCAAGTTCTCTTTGGTAAACTTTAACTTGGGTAGGAAGCCCCCAAGCCATTTGTAACAAGGCGTGTAAGCCGGATCAAAAGGGTAATCACAGCTATGCTCAATGAGCAGGAAGCCCCCAAATGGTCTTATGAACGGACAATATAGACTCAGATACTCAGAAATGGAACGACAGAGGCCCTGAATTATCAGGGATGCCGGATTTATTATATTGATCATAATATATACATTGATGCAAGTATGTACAACACAAGAGCTAGTGGCTCAAGTGTAATAAGGCCGAAGATGAGCAATGTTCCAAGGCCGGCCGGTCTCCTCCTCCGATTTGTGTGAGTCATTGTGCTCTTGAATATCGATGAGGTAGTATGACCCGTTGTTCAGGTTTTTGCTGACCACAAAAGGCCTTTCCCAAGGTGGGGATAATTTGTGCGTATCTATTTGATCCTAGATGAGCCGGAGCACCAAGTAACCTTCTTGAAAGGCCCGGGTTTTAACCCGTCGGCTATGACGAAGTAGATCTTGTTGATAAATTGCTGAACGGGCCACCGCAAGGTCATGCTCCTCATCCAAGAGGTTGAGATCATCCTAACATGATTTCTCGTTATCAGCTTCAATATAAGCCGCCACACGGGGCAAGTCATGACGGATGTCACTAGGAAGAACCACCTCTGCTCCGTAAACCATGAAGAAGGGCGTATAACCCGTGGATCAGTTGGGGGTAGTATTAATACTCCAAAGCACTCAGGGTAACTCCTCAACCCAACAACCCAGCGTCCTCTGCAAAGGGGCCATAACCCGGGGCACTATGCCTCTCAAGATTTGTTGATTGGCTCTTTTAGCCTGACCATTGGACTGGGGGTGAGCTATTGATGAAACGTCAAGACAAATATGCTCTCGTTGACAGAATTCTTTCATAGCACCCTTGGACAGATTAGTACCATTATCAGTTATGATGCTATGAGGGTAGCCAAAACAGAAAATCACCTTTTTGATGAATTGAACCGCCGTTGCCACATCACACTTGCTGACCGGCTCTGCTTCAACCCACTTTCTAAATTTATCAACCGCCACCAAAAGGTGGGTCTTTTTGTCCTTAGACCTCTTGAAAGGTCCCACCATATCTAGCCCCTAGACTACAAACGACCAAGTGATTGGAATCATCCTTAATTCTTGAGCCGGCACATGAGCTCGTCTGGAAAAAATTTGATAGCCGTCGCACTTGCTAACCAGCTCTTGCGCATTAGCATGAGCCGTCATCCAATAAAACCCATGACGAAAAGCTTTAGCCACGAGAGACTTAGAGCCGACATGATGGCCACAATCTCCTTCATGAATCTCTCGTAGAATCTCACGGCCCTCCTCAGGAGAAATGCAACGTTGAAACACCCCTGTGACACTGCATCAATGCAACTGGCCATTGACAATGGTCATTGACTTAGACCGTCGGGTTATTTGCCTGGCCAAAGTTTCATATTCAGGTAACTCACCCCGGGTCATATAAGCCAAATATGGAACTGTCCAACCAGGAATAGCATGAAGAGCCACCACCAACTATGCCTCCGGGTCAGGGATAGCAAGATCCTCCTCCGTAGGCAATTTAACTGAAGGATTATTCAGAATATCAAGAAAGACATTAGGTGGTACCAGCTTACGTTGAGACCCAGCCTGGCTTAAAGCATCAGCCGCCTCATTTTTCCTGCAATCAACATGTTCCACTTGATAACCCTTGAAATGACCAGCAATAGCATCAACTGCCCGGCGATAAGCTGCCACGAGTGGGTCTTTGGAATCCCACAATCCTGAGACTTGCTGAGCCACCAGGTCCAAATCGCCAAAACACCTCACCCGGCGTAAGTTCATATCTTTGGCCATCCGAAGACCATGGAGTAAGGCCTCATATTCAGCTGCATTATTAGTTGAAAGTGCGTTATATCGACTAGAGGGGGGTGAATAGGCGATTTTTATGAAATTATTCACCGAGGAATTTGCCGGTGAGGAAATTCCTTAGCGAAGAACTACTAGCAGCGGAATAAGTACTCAAAAGTAAACATAACAGAACACAAGCATAGTCATCATGATGAAATGAAGACAGGCACAGAGTACATGAAGCGTAAGCACATGATAACACAAGATGAAGAGAAACAGACTGAAGAAATTGAACTGAGGAAATTGAGAAAGTCTTCAGCAAAAGTCTTTAAACACAGATATGAACAATCACACAACACAGCTATGAGGAAATGAAAGAGTTGAGGAAATAGAACCAGTAAGCTTGGTGAAGGCAATGATTTCGTAGACCAGTTCCAACTATTGTCTCATTTGTACGTCTGGTTGGAGCGGCTGAGTATTTAAACTCGAGGACACACAGTCTCGGACACCCAGTCCTGAACACGCAACTCAGGACACCTAGTCCTCACCGTATTCTCCTTGAACTAAAGTCACACAGACCTCGTCCAATCACTCGTGGTAAGTCTTCAGGTGACTTCCGAACCTTCACAAACTTGGTCACTCGGTGATCCACAATTCCTCTTGGATGCTCTAGACCATGACGCCTAACCGTCTGGAAGAAGCACAATCTTCAAAGGTAACAAGCGTCGGATCCACGCAGGATCAATCTCTTTAGTGATGCTCAATCACTTGGGGTTTGTAGGTGTTTGGGTTTGGGTTTTTCCTCACTTGATGATTTTCGCTCAAAGTCCTCGGAGGATGGGTTGCTCTCAAATGACAAGTGTCAGTTTCTCTCGGAGAAACCAACCAGCTAGTGGTTGTAGGGGGCGGCTATTTATAGCCTAGGGAGCAGCCCCACATGATAAGACATAAATGCCCTTCAATGATATGACTGTTAGGTGGATAGATATTTTGGGACAGCTGGCGCATAGCACAACAACGGTCGGAATTTTGAGTAACAAAATCCTCAGGGCTATCATGTTCCTCACTGTGTAGGTAATTCGCACTAGCGAATTCCTAACTCCTTAGTCAGAACAAATGCCTCAGAGACCAGAAGAACTTCGTCTCTGTCACTAAAGAATATGACTGGACTGTATGAGATTTCCAATGGCTTCACTCGAAGGGATTGGTAGGTGTAGTATTTTGAGTTGAGCATCACATGGAAATTTTTCCTTAGTATTTCCTCGACCCCCTTTAACAGTACGGTGTTTCCTATGACTCAATAAAGAGAAAATGAAACTACGAAAACAAAAGTCTTCACGCTTCATGTTCCTCGAATGAATACCAAGTCTTCAAGGTCACGCCAATTTCTTCACTTTCAAAGTCTTCATAAATCCAAAGTCTTGAGTCGAAGAACTTCATTTTTAGGGGTCGACTTTCTCTGTAAATATCAAACTCCTCATAGACTTATAGACCTGTGTACACTTGCAAACGCATTAGTCCCTTAACCTATAAGTCTTCAATACACCAAAATCACTAAGGGGCACTAGATGCACTTACAATCTCCCCCTTTTTGGTGATTGATGACAATATGGGTTAAGTTTTCAATGGGGATAAACATATGAAGTGTAAATACTGATATTGAGGAATTTGATTGCAAGATATAGAAGAACTCCCACTGAATATGTGCATGGTGAGGTATTTGCTTTTGAAGCATTGCACACTTGAAGAGTAGAATCATGGAGATCTCCCCCTCTATCTTGTAATTCATACACGCATTTGACATATCACAATGAAGAATTTGAAATGCATGATGAAATATGGTGACTGATGTAATTCAGCATGCGTGCATTAGTATAAATGAGGAATGAGCATGTAGAAACACATCAAAAGTATCAGAGCACCATCGGGTTTAAGTTTACAACTCGATCCAATAAAGTTTCAGAAGAACGAGATTTGTAACTTAACAAAAAAACGCCCATATAGAAAGAGCCGCTTGAAGACTAACTCAAAATTCTCCCCCTTTGTTATCAAATGACCAAAAGGATCGAATATGAGGACTAACGCCCCTGAAGAGTATCAAGTTGATGAAGGAGTGCCAGCGTTGTTGGGGTCGTTTGTCGTGGAATGGCATGCCGCAGTGTCGTCCAAGTCTTCATTCTCATCGGTGTCGCGCGATGAAGAATATGAACTGGCCACCAAGGAAGGAACCTTGACTTTCTTGAATTTCTTTGGTGGAGGTGCAGACCAGTCAAAATCTTCCTTGAGACCCATTTTCTTCAAATCTTCTTCACCATACAGATGTGACAGAATGGCCCAGGTGCGACCGAACACTTCATGGAGGTAGTAATGGTTTTTCTTCACTGCATTGTGTGTAGCAGTCATGTTGTGAAAAAATGAACCAAACTGACGCTTAACCCATTTATGATTTCGATCCACCTTCTGGTGAAGACTAAGAAGTAGCTCACAGTCAGTCATCACACGTGGAGCTGTGTCTTGAGGAGTAGACTTGGGTGCATTGGCAGAGTCATGGGTGGCAGAGTCACCATTGGTGGAATAAGATGCAGCTTTGCGAAACTGTCCATCCAATGGACAAATGCCTTCATCTATAACAGCTGGTGCCTTGCCCTTTTCATCAACTGACGAATAAGTCTGCTTGAGGACTTCAATCGGGGGCAAGTAGCTGAGGTGATTCCGAAAATCAGCTTTGTAGTTGAGTGAAGACCTTGTCCTGAGGAATCTCATAATCCAAGGTGCATAAGGCTTTAGCTCAAACGGAGATAGCGCAACATTTGCCAGAGTCCTTATGAAGAAATCATGATAATTGACAGGAATGCCATGAAAGATGTTGAATACAAGATTCTTCATGATGCCAACAATTTCCTCATCAGATGAGTCGTGCCCTTTGATAGGACTCATTGTCCTCGTAAGAATACGATTGACAGTTCTGGGCACATAAAGTAATTCCTTTACGAGGAATTTGGTTCGTGGGGCCTGACCTAGCTTCAAAGGTTTCATCAGAACCTGCATGTAGTTATTTGTAAGCTCAGGTTCACTGTAGATGCAACGAGCTTCTTCAAGGGGAGGACTGAGTGGTAAGGCACGAAGCAATTCAGTAGCTGGTGATGTGTAGTGAGTGTTCTCAGACATCCAGTCCAGCACCCATGAATTCACATCTTCAGAATCTCCTGTGATGTGCAGTGTCGCATAACATTGAAGAATCAGTTCTTCATTCCAATCACAGATGTCAAAGCAAAAGTTTAACAGTCCAGCATCGTGAAGAACACTGAGGACTGGCACGAAACACGGCAAAGATTCCATATCCACCTGAGGAATGTGCTCATGGTAGAAGATTTTCTCTTTGTTGAACAGCACTGAGGAATAGAAATTTGCTTGACTAGCAGTCCAGAAACGCCTCTTCCTTATACGAGCAGAATCATATGGGTTGTAGTCTTCGAAGAATATGTGCTCGCCGAAGAAATCATCAGCCTTGAACTTTTGCTTGCGTGCGAATGGATCCTTTGGCTTGGGCAGAGGAGTGTCAGTGAGTTGCATCACGACCTCAGGAATCTCAATCACAGGTTCTTCAGGCTGAGGAATTTCTGGTTCCTCTTCAGTGGCAGTCTGTGTCTTCAGATGTTCAGCAGCAGCGGTTTCTTCAGCGCTAGTGGCTGGAATTTCCTCACGTACAGATGAAGTGGGGTGAGTTTCTTCAGAGCCCATTTGAACATTTTGTGCAGGGGACTGAGGTATTTGCTACAACGGTGTGAACATTGGAGAGTTTGGATACTGACTTTCCCAGAATTCATCATTTATTACTGGTATGGAGCAGCCAACGTCCACATCTTCATCTTCCATTTCTTCAATGCCAGCTTCTTCAGCAGTGAACTGAGGCGGAGGCGAGGAAATGACAGGTGTTGAAGGGATCTCATCCACTTCAATTTCTTCATCAATCTGCTCTGACGAAGCAGCAGAATGATTTTCTTCATCAGATCCGCTAGGGATATCATATTCTTCACCAAAAGGAACAATGTTCTTTGATGGCATGGTTGAGATGGGAACAACATCAATGGGATTAGCAAATGAACTGTCAAAGGCTTCATCTTCTTCGGAGCTGAAGAATCTGAAGTAGCTGATGCTTTCCTTTTCTTCACTGTTGCACGCTCTGCAGCCTTGGTCTTCTTCACATCTGATGCAGATGGAAGGATCGGAGTTGGTGTTGGCGCAGGAGGAGCAGAGGAATCTGGTTGATTTTCTTCAGGGACAACTGATGCAGTTGCCCTGATTTCTTCAGTTTCTTCAGGCGTGCCACTAGTGGATGCCCTGGCAATTTCTTCAGCAGCTGAAATGCAGTCATCAACCCTGGAACTCACATTTTCTTCAGCAGCCTAATTTTCATCAGGGGTGCTGGCATGTTCTTTAGTCGGCTGAGCAGATGCTTCAGCCTGAGGAATTTCCTGTTGCGTTGGGGCAGCAACATTGGAAGTGAAGTTATCAGCAAGTCTTACAAAATGAACATTGGCTCCAAGCCAATCAGCGCGGTATGCGTCAAATTCATCACTGAGTTTCTTGATCTCAGTTTGAATAGCGACAAGTTCTTTAGTTGTCATAGAGACAATGTTTTTCTTCAGATAACGCTCCTTCTTGTACTGCGCTTTCTTGATCTGCCTGGCCTTCTCAAATTTCCATTTTTCTTCTTGAATGAAGTGGGTCAACATGTGACTTTGGCTAGGAGTCAGCTTGAAATCAGGCATGGGAGTGTTGGGGTTCTTGTGCCAAAAATCAATGTATTCAAGGATCAACTTGGGATCCAAAAGCAGTGGCACATCTGTTCCCTTGGCTCTAGCGGCCCCGACTTGCCTATCTCTGATGATTTCAGCAAGTTCATCATCATCATCTTTGTCTTCTTCAGACGGTACTTGGAAGGCGACCTACTTCTTCTGAGGACTAGGGCGAGGACCTCGTCCAGTAGTGGCCTTTGTCTTCAGTAGAGAGGGTCCCGTTGAAGAATTTGGTGCAGCTGAGGAACTAGCTGAAGCTCCTGAAGCAATAGAGATGCCTGCAGTCCTTTGGCATGAGGCAAGATGCACAGGTGCTGAGAACTTTGTCGGAACATCTAAGGACTTTGGAGGAGCTGAGGATTTTGAAGGAGCAGGAGCGAATGAGGAATTAGCCTTGAGGACTTTGAAGATTCTGGTCGTGAGGGCATAGCTGAGGAACTTGGCCTTGAGGGCACTGTTGGTGAAGCACTTGGCTTACGCGCATGCTTCTTTGACATAGCTTTCTTCGGCTTGACAGCAGAGGCCTCAGTGGCAGCAGCAGCAGGTGAGTCTTCATTGAATTTCCTCACTTGTTCTCTGGCTTGCCTGGCCAGCTTGGCTTGGCGGTTTGCCCATTCGTCAGGATAATCCTCACCGCGCTTGAGGATGGTGGGATTAGCTATTTGGCCAGGTGCCAATGGAGGTGTTGGGCATGGAGGATTGAGTGCGAATTTCTTCATGTATTTGGGAGTGACATATTTGTATTCCCTCCACTCTCTTGCCCATCTCCTCTCTATCTTCTGAATGCGCACCTTGCGCTGATTTTTGTCCTCTTTTCCAAACTTGGCCTCATTAGGTGTGCAGTAATCTTTGTATATGTCATCAGGGATTTCAAACATTGTATTGACCTCAGCCCTCTTTCCTCCTTTCTGTGGCTTCTTACCGTCAGCCATTTTCTTCAGTTGAGGAATTTGAACAATTGAATTCTCTGAAGAAGTATGTAGCTTTTCTTCGAGGAACGCTGCAAATCAGTTAAGTTGATGAGAACCTAGAGATTCAGCAGCTGACATGAGTACCTGTGAACAGAGTATAGCTGCGAGGAATTTGAAGAGGTCATATGCGTTCTCAAAAGGTTTTGTAAAAAAGAACATGTTTGAGGAATTTGACCAGATGAGTCTTGAAGAATTTCACTAAGCGTTCTTTGTCTTAGGTTCCAGAGATGTGTAGATCAAAAATCCACACATTTGAGGAATCTTGAAGAAAAACATAGCTTAGAGAAACGACTCAAGAACATATGTTATGTGAGGTGTTTTAGTGTGTGAGGATTTGAAGAAAAACACCTTTGAAGATTTTGTAGAAAACATTCGAATAAAAGAGGGCAGTAAAAGTAACTTTTAATTACCCTGGACGAAGAACACGATGAACTGGAGTGATGAGATGTGAAGTTCGTCGGTGCAGATCTTCCACGCCCTAACTTGGCGGAGGAAGACAGCTACAGCGGCGGCGGAGTGAAGATTTCCGTGGCCGGCGCGAGTACGACGGCGACGAGGTCGAGGCAGTGAAGCTCTTCCTCACCGGCGACGATGAAGTAGCGGCAGCGCTAGGGTTTGAGAAGCTCGAGCTGGAGAGAGGTCAAGCGGAGTAAAATAAGTGAGGAAGGGAGAGGGGTATTTATAGCCATGGTGAAAACCGTTCGCCCGAAGAATTTGGACAAACGTGCCCCTGACCCTTCTCATTCGCATGACATGTGTCACCCACGTACTGAGAAGTGGAGATCGTGTTAGACCGTGGGTGAGTGGATAAGTATGTCGTGGGATGCAGAACGGTTTGAGCGGCAAAGCCGAAAATTGAATAAGATAAGTTAAAAGTTCCGTTCGCAATTTCTTCAGCTGACAAGGACACACTGAAGATTTTGAACGAGTTTCAAATAGAACGCACATGAAGAATTTGTGAATAGATTGGGTTGAGTATAGCATAGAGGGGGAAGGGCCCGATCACATTCACTTAGCAGAAAAACCAACTTGAAGAAGTAGTCATAAGTGAATGTTGTAGAGGACATAAACTCATATATATATATATATAGCCAATGAAGAAAAATGACGGAAACAGTGAAGACAATGCAAAGTTGAAGAAAATGAACAACTGAGGAATTTCAAAGTTTGGTGGTGGCGTGACCCACGTATAAGAATGATGATTTCAGACACCGCGTACAATTGCCGTAGGGTTCTGAGAATCAAATTCTTCATTAATTTCTTCACACTTAGAGTGTTATTCAATGAAGAAAAACGTTTCTTCATGTGTTGCACATCTAAGTCATCAATTTTGCATAAGTGTTAGGATGAGTGTCCTTTTCAAAGAACATTCGAAGATTCTAAGATATTTAGCTCACACCGCAACTTGCTAAATCTCTTCTCATCCAAGGGCTTTGTGAAGATATCGGCTAGCTGTTCTTCCGTATTCACATGCACAATAGAAATGTCGCCCTTCAACACATGATCACGAAGAAAATGATGACGAATCTGAATGTGCTTTGTCTTCAATTGCTGAACTGGGTTGTGAGCAATCTTGATGGCACTCTCATTGTCACAGAAGAGAGGCACATTCTTCATGTTGACTCCATAGTCCTTAAGAGTTTGCTTCATCCATAGCAATTGAGCACAGCAAGAACCAGCGGCAATGTACTCAGCTTCAGCAGTAGATAGTGATACATCATTCTGTTTCTTCGAGGACCAACAGACCAAAGATCGTCCAAGGAAATTACATGTACCAGATATTGACTTGCGGTCCACACGATCACCAGCATAGTCAGAGTCAGAATATCCAATGAGATCAAAAGGCGAGCCCTTGGGGTACCATAATCCAAGTGTTGGTGTGTGAGCCAGATATCGAAGAATATGCTTCACAGCCTTATGGTGTGATTCCTTCGGTGTAGCTTGAAATCGGGCACACATGCAAACACTAAGCATAATATCTGGCCTAGATGCACATAAGTGCAATAAAGAACCAATCATGGAGCGGTATACCTTATGATCAAAGTCAATACCATTTTCATCAGTGCACAGATGGCCATTTGTGGGCATAGGAATTTTGACGCCTTTGCAATCTTGCATGCCGAATTTCCTTAGTACATCCTTGAGGTATTTCTCCTGAGATATGAATATGCTATTGCATTGTTGACGAATTTGAAGACCTAAGAAGAATTTCAACTCTCCCATCATAGACATTTGATATTCTTCACTCATCATGTAGGCAAATTCATCACTATAACGTTGGTCAGTACAGCCAAAGATAATATCATCAACATATATTTGGCACACAAACAATTCACCATCATAAGATTTAGTGAAAAGAGTAGGGTCGAGTGAACCGGGTTTGAAGCCTTTCTTCATGAAGAATTCCTTCAAGGTATCATACCACGCCCGTGGGGCCTGCTTGAGGCCATAGAGGGCCTTGTTGAGTCTGAAGACTTTGTCAGGATTCTTCGGATCTTCAAAACCTGGGGGTTGAGCAACATATACTTCTTCCTCAAGCTTACCATTGAGGAATGCACTTTTCACATCCATTTGATATAAAGTGATATCATGATGGTTAGCATAAGCAAGTAATATGTGAATAGCCTCAAGTCTAGCAACAGGTGCAAAAGTTTCATCGAAGTCAATTCCTTCAACCTGTGTGAAGCCTTGAGCTATGAGCCGTGCCTTATTCCTCACCACAAGGCCATTTTCATCTTGCTTGTTGTGGTAGATCCACTTTGTGCCAATGATATTGTGCTTGCGAGGATCTGGATGTTTGACCAGTTCCCAGACATTGTTGAGCTCGAACTGATGTAGTTCTTCTTACATGGCCTGAATCCACTAAGGCTCCAGAAATGCTTCATCTACCTTAGTGGGCTCTGTGATAGATACAAAAGCATAGTTCCCACAAAAGTTAGATAAATGTGAAGCTTTTGAGCGTGTGAGAGCACCTGGCGCTTTGATGTCATTGATGATCTTTTCAACTTGCACTTCTTTTGCAATGCGAGGATGAGCTAGTTGTCATTGAGGAATTTGATCAGCATTCTCTTCAGCACCATTTTCTTCAGTATTCTCTTCAGGTGCATTAGCTCGATGTTCTTCATGTTTCATGTTCTGGAATGAATTCTTCAGCAGATTCTTCAGTAGGAATGACATCCTCAGTAGCCTTGAACTTGATAGTTTCCTCATGTGCTGGTTCATCTATCACAGTAGGTAGGTGCTCTCTTTGTGAGCCATTAGTTTCATCGAACTGCACACCTACAGTTTCAACAACCTTGTGAAGAACGTTGTTGAAGACTCTGTAGGTGTGCGAGTCCTTTCCGTAACCAAGCATAAAACCTTCATGTGCTTTCGGTGCAAATTTTGAGTTGTGATGAGGATCTCTAATCCAACATTTAGCACCGAAGACTTTGAAATAACTTACATTGGGTTTCTTGTCAGTGAGGAGTTCATAGGCAGTCTTCTTGAAGAATTTGTGAAGATATACTCTGTTGATGATGTGGCACGCAGTATCAATTGCCTCAATCCAGAAACAACGAGGCGTTTTGTATTCATCAAGCATAGTGCGAGCCATCTCAGCAAGAGTCATGTTCTTGCGCTCTACGACGCCGTTCTGCTGAGGAGTATAAGGAGCAGATAACTCATGAGTAATACCAAGTTCATCAAGATAGTCATCTAGACCAGAATTCTTGAACTCGGTTCCATTGTCACTTCTGATGTGCTTGATCTTCACACCAAAGTTGGTTGAAGCCCTCGAGTAAAATCGTTTGAAGACTTCCTGCACTTCATGTTTGTAAGTAACAATGTGTACCCATGTGTATCGAGAGTAATCATCAACAATAACAAAGCCATATAGAGATGCATCTTGTAACAGCGGAATAATGATTAGGACCAAAGAGATCCATGTGAAGAAATTCAAATGGACGAGTAGTGGTCATGATAGTCTTCGTTGGATGCTTAGCCTCTTCATCTTCCCAGCTTCACAGGCTCCGCATAGGTGATCCTTGAGGAATTTGACATTTTCGATGCCAATGACATGCTTCTTCTTTGCAAGTGTGTGCAGATTCCTCATGCCTGCATGACCAAGTCGTCGATGCCAGAGCCAGCCTTTTGAAGCTTTTGCAAGTAGGCACACGGCTGGTTGTGGTCCTGTAGAGAAATCAACAATATACAAGTTTCCTCTCCTAAAGTCTTCGAAGACTTTGGAATTGTCAGCTTCCATAACCAAAACACAATGGTACTTGCCAAAGACAACAACCATATCAAGATCACAAAGCATTGAGACAGACATAAGGTTGTATCCTAAGGACTCAACAAGCATGACTTTGTCCATGTGTCGATCCTTTGTGATCGCAACCTTACCTAGACCCAATACCTGACTTTTGCCTTTGTCGGCAAAGATGATATGCTTTAGATGCGACGGAGATAATGGAGCATCCATCAATAGATTCTTGTCACCAGTCATGTGATTTGTACATCCACTATCGAGGACCCACTCAGTGGCTTTGGGTTGATCATCCTGCAGATGAATTAGTGGAACTTACGAACTCATATACTTCATCAGTGAAGAATATGACATCAATTCGTCAGATCAATTTCATCAAGCAACAGAACAAATAAAGCAGTATGAGGACGTGAGAAATGAAAGTTCATTTCTTCATGATTAGCCTGCATCCCTTCAGGCATACTCAGGTCTCGAGCAAATTCTTCAGACGATTACGTATGTCTGGAGACCTGACCTGCAGAAGAGATTAGTTCTTTTTCTTCACCACCCACATCTAAAGGGGTGGCAAAGAGTTCATCACTCTGCAAGCTCCATACGAGAAAGGTGGCATAGAAGCCAGTCCATTTCGTTTCTCATAAGAGGAGTTAGGATAAGCATATGAATAAGCAGAGAAATTCTTCGAGGACTTATGAACATGATGATTAGAAGAATAATGATCATATTCATAGCCCTTAGCTCTTCCCTGCGAAACAGAGTTGTTAGCACGATGATATTCATGTGAGGACTTTGATCCTTTTGAGGAATTTGGTCCATATGAAGAATTTGATCTGGGGTTCCTATTCTTCATAGGTGGTGTCCTGAGGACATTCACCTGAAGACTTTCAAGGCACCTTTTAGGAACCCAGATTTTCTTCATAGGGGGATCGTTACTACAGTTAGTGCCAACATATCTAGCAAATACTTCACCATTATGATTTTTGAACAGTTTATAGTTGGAGTCAAATGACTCATCATCAGAACAAGGAGATTCACATGCAAATCCAGATAAGTTAGATGGATCAACTGGAGGTCCCTTTGCAGCAACCCATGTAGTTTTGGGGTACTGCTCAGGCTTCCAATATGTACCATCAGCATTAAATTTCCTCTCAAAGGCAATACCCTCTTTCCTAGGGTTCCTGTTGAGGATCTGCTTTTTAAGCACATCACAAAGAGTCTGATGCCCTTTGAGGCTTTTGTACATGCCTGTCATGTACAATTCCTTCAGCCCTGCATCATCAGTGATACTAGCAATGTCCTCAGACGAGGAATTAGAGATAGCAAAGGCAGGTGAAGAATTTGAAACATTAGCAGCATTTGAACATTCAGGTGAAGAATTGGCAGATTCACGTTCATTGCACTTCAAGCATGGAGGAACAAATTCTTCCTGAGAAGCGTTGATTTGTTGAGCAAGTAATGAATCGTGCTCCTTCTGAAGATCTTCATAACTCACTCTTAGCTTCTCAAGGTCTTGCTTTCTTTGAAGAAATTCATAAGAAAGCTTCTCATGATCAGATAAGAGAGTGTTATGATGATCTTGAAGGGTGTCATACTTAGTATGAAGTCTCTGAAGACTTTCAGCCAAAGCTTTTGACTGATCCATTTCTTCACCCAACATATCATCGCTCCTATTTAGCATGTATTGAACTTTTTCCAAAGCTCTTTGTTGTTTAGTGGCAAGGGAAGCAAGTTTGACATAGTTGGGTCCAAATTCATCACCAGATTCATCATCACTAGACTCGGATAGGTAGCATTCAGTTACCTTAGCATCTTTTGCCATAAGGCATGATGCAGAAGATGATGATTCTGGTTCGAATGTCATCGCTTTGAGAGATTCCTTGAAGTCCTCAAACCATGGATCATGACAGGTTCGATGACCTTCATAGACCTCAGAGAGACGGTCCCAGATAAGCTTCGCATGATCGAGATGCATGACATTCCTGAACTGATTTTGAGACAGACAGGAGCAGATGACGTCCTTCGCCGTGAGGTTGAGAAGAGTGTACTTGCGAATGTCATCTGCTTCTGCCATCTTGCACAGATCGGTCAGACCAATCTCAGTGACGGTCCACAGCTTGCTGTTCACTGCCATGAGGCGCTTCTTCATCATGGCCTTCCATTTGGGATACTCGTGACCGTCAAAGATGGGGCATGTCACTTTCTTCATACTTACGGTCGACATAACTAAAACTCCAGGCGGTTACACCAAAATCACACAGAACAAGGGAGAACCTGGCTTTGATACCAATTGAAAGTGCGTTATATCGACTATAGGGGGGTGAATAGGCGATTTTTATGAAATTCTTCACTGAGGAATTTGCCGGTGAGGAAATTCCTTAGCGAAGAACTACTAGCAGCGGAATAAGTACTCAAAAGTAAACATAATAGAACACAAGCATAGTCATCATGATGAAATGAAGACAGGCACAGAGTACAGGAAGCGTAAGCACAGGATAACACAGGATGAAGACAAACAGACTGAAGAAATTGAACTGAGGAAATTGAGAAAGTCTTCAGTCAAAGTCCTCAAACACAGATATGAACAATCACACAACACAGTTATGAGGAAATGAAAGAACTGAGGAAATAGAACCAGTAAGCTTGGTGAAGACAATGATTTGGTAGACCAGTTCCAACTGTTGTCTCAGTTGTATGTCTGGTTGGAGCGGCTGAGTATTTAAACTCGAGGACACACAGTCCCGGACACCTAGTCCTGAACACGCAGCTCAGGACACCAAGTCCTCACCGTATTCTTCTTGAACTAAGGTCACACAGACCTCGTCCAATCACTCGTGGTAAGTCTTTAGGTGACTTCCGAACCTTCACAAACTTGGTCACTCGGCGATCTACAATTCCTCTTGGATGCTCTAGACCATGACGCCTAACCGTCTGGAAGAAGCACAGTCTTCAAAGGTAACAAGCGTCGGATCCACGCAGGATCAATCTCTTCAGTGATGCTCAATCACTTGGGGTTTGTAGGTGTTTGGGTTTGGGTTTTTCCTCACTTGATGATTTTCGCTCAAAGTCCTCGGAGGATGGGTTGCTCTCAAATGACAAGTGTCAGTTTCTCTCGGAGCAGCCAACCAGCTAGTGGTTGTAGGGGGCGGCTATTTATAGCCTAGGGAGCAGCCCCACATGATAAGACATAAATGCCCTTCAATGATATGACTGTTAGGTGGATAGATATTTTGGGACAGCTGGCGCATAGCACAGCAACGGTCGGAATTTTGAGTAACAAAATCCTCAGGGCTATCATGTTCCTCACTATGTAGGTAATCCGCACTGGCGAATTCCTAAATCCTCAGTCAGAACAAATTCCTCAGAGACCAGAAGAACTTCGCCTCTGTCACTGAAGAATATGACTGGACTGTATGAGATTTCCAATGGCTTCACTCAAAGGGATTGGTAGGTGTAGGATTTTGAGTTGGGCATCACATGGAAAATTTTCCTTAGTATTTCCTCGACCCCCTTTAACAGTACGGTGTTCCCTATGACTCAAGAAAGAGAAAATGAAACTACGAAAACAAAAGTCTTCACGCTTCATGTTCCTCGAATGAATACCAAGTCTTCAAGGTCACACCAATTTCTTCACTTTCAAAGTCTTCAAAAATCCAAAGTCTTCAGTCGAAGAACTTCATTTTTAGGGGTCAACTTTCTCTGTAAATATCAAACTCCTCATAGACTTATAGACCTGTGTACACTTAGAAACACATTAGTCCCTTAACCTATAAGTCTTCAATACACCAAAATCACTAAGGGGCACTAGATGCACTTACATTAGTACAAGGAAACATCAGCCTAAGACATAACAAAACTTATCACCTCGTGGGGAGGTCAAAATAACTCCAACCCCCGAGCCTTCCAACTGCCTGGATCCATCAAAATGAATAGTCCAATATATATTATCAGGCTTTTCTTCAGGCATCTACAACTCTATCCAATCATTGATAAAATCACAAGTGCTTGAGACTTGATAGCTATCTGAGGCATATACTTCAATTCACGGGGTCCAAGCTCAATGGCCACTTGGCCACCTAGTCTGTAGCTTCTCTGTTTTGCATAATATCCCCTAGAGGAGCGGAGCTGACAACAATGATGGGATGACCAAGGAAATACTGCTTCAACTTACGACTAGCCATGAATACTCCATAAACTAGCTTCTGCCAATGTGGATATCTTTGCTTAGATTCAATTAACACCTCACTGACATAGTAAAACGGCATTTGAACCAGATATTCCTTGCCTAAATCCTTCCTTTCCATAACAACTGCTATGCTGACGGCTCTCCTGTTAGCAGCCACATATAAAAGCAAGGGCTCCTTATCAATAGGAGCTGCAAGAACCGGTGGCTCACCCAAATGCTTTTTAAGCACCTCGAACGCCTGATTGGTGGCATCACTCCATACAAAGTGATCTGTTTTCTTCATCATCTGGTATAGAGGGATAGCCTTTTCTCCCAGGCGGCTAATAAACCGGCTTAAAGCCGCAATATGACCCGCCAAATGCTGGACGTCGTTAATACATGCCGGTTTAGCCAAAGAAGTGATAGCCTTGATTTTCTCCGAGTTAGCTTCAATGCCTCTCTCCGAGACCAAAAAACCAAAGAGCCTTCCTGCTGGCACACCAAAGACACATTTGGCCGGGTTAAGCATCATTTTGTAGACTCGGAGGTTTCCAAACATTTCCTTCAAGTCATCTAACAAGGTCTCCTTCTTTCTGGATTTTACCATGATATCATCCAAATAAGCGTGAACATTACGTCCAATCTGGCTGTGGAGGCAATTTTGAACGCAATGCTGATAAGTCGCCTGGGCACTCTTGAGCCTGAAAGGCATAGATACGTAGCAGAAGGCTCCAAAGGGAGTGATGAAAGATGTCTTCTCCTGGTCCTTAACTGCCATCTTCATCTGATGATGACCAGAATAAGCATCTAAAAAACTCAAACGCTCACAACCCACCGTAGCATCAATGATCTGATCAATACGAGGGAGAGCAAAAGGATCAGCCAGACAGGCTTTGTTAAGGTCTGTGTAATCCACACACATAGGCCAAGTGCCATTTTTCTTAGGTACCAGCACCAGGTTAGCCAACCATTAAGGATAAAAAAACTTCAATTATAAACCCGGCCGCCAAGAGCCGGGCCACTTCTTCACCAATGGCCTTGCGCTTTTCTTCATTAAAGCGACGAAGGAATTGCTTGACCGGTTTAAATTGTGGATCAACATTGAGAGTGTGCTCAGCAAGTTCCCTTGGTACACGTGGCATGCCTGAAGGCTTCCATGCAAAGATGTCCCGGTTCTCACGGATCAACTCGATGAGTGCGCTTTCCTATTTTGAACCCATATAGGCACTGATACTGAATTGTTTGGATGAATCGCCAAGAACAAAATCGACCTGCTTGGTGTCATCTGCCGACTTAAACTTCAACAAGGGGCCATGCTTTGTGGTTGGCTTCTTCAAGGGGTCATATCCGCTGGGTCAACATTGTCTTTGTAGAATTTTAACTCCTCTGTTGCACAAACAGACTCAGCATAGGCATCATCTCCCTCCTCACACTCCAAAGCTATCTTCCTATCACCATGCACTGTGATAGTACCCTTACGACCCGACATTTTAAGTTGCAGATAAACATAACAAGGCCGTGCCATAAATTTGGCATAAGTCAGCCGTCCGAATAATGCGTGATAAGGGCTCTTGATCTTGACCACCTCAAAATTAATGTTTCGGCCTTGTAGTCATGCTCATCGCCAAATGCCACTTCCAAGGCTATCTTACCCACCGGATATGCCGATTTACCAGGCACCACCCCATGGAAAATAATAGAAGACGGCTTAAGATCTTTGCTAGTCAAATTCATACAGCGAAAAGTATCATAATAAAGGATATTGATACTGCTGCCCCCGTCCATAAGCACCTTCGTGAACTTGTATCCTCCAACCTGAGGAGCAACCACCAAAGCCAACTGACCTGGATTGTCAACCCGGGGCGGGTGATCCTCACGACTCCATACAATGGGCTGCTCTGACCATCACAAGTATCGAGGGACTGCCGGCTCAACCGTGCTCGCCGCTCGTTTATGAACCTTCTGGTCTCGCTTGCATGAACTCGTAGTAAAAACATGATAATGGCCACTATTCAGCTGCTTTGGGTTACTCTAATAACTGGACAGTTGCTGCTGATTGCCTTGACTGGGCTGCTGATTAAAACCGCCTTGATTGCCTTGGCCTTGAAATCCACAGCTTGAGCCACCACCTCCAAAGCCGGGTCCGTGAGAGCCAGATCCTGACCCGCCCTGTGAGCCATGATTGTCCTGATAAAAGCCAGAATTTCTATACTCCCTCATAATGAAGCAATCTTTTCATAGATAAGTGGCCGGCTTGTCCTGAGAACCGTGCTTTGGGCTAGGCTGATTCATTATCACCTCAAGGTTGAACTTTGGCACGTGATGTCGCTTGAAGCTACGTCGGTATTTCCCCAAAGAGGAAGGGATGATGCAGCCCAGCGGCGGTAGGTATTTCCCTCAGATATGAAACCAAGGTTATCGAACCAGTAGGAGAACCAAACAACACAATGTAAATAACAACTGCACACAAATAACAACTTCACGCAACCCGACGTGTTAAAGGGGTTGTCAATCCCTTCCGGGGTGCGGCGCCTCAAGATAGGCAAACAAACGTGAGGTAAATTTGTAGTAGATTGATAGATCGAACACCAAACAAATAAATAAGAATACATTGTAGCAAGGTATTTTTGGGTTTTTGGATTAATTGATCTAAAAATAAAAGCAAGAGAAAAATAGATCGCAAAGGCAAATATATGAGAAAGAAGACCCGGGGGGCGTAGGTTTCACTAGTGGATTCTCTCGAGAAAAATAGCAAAAGGTGGGTAAACAAATTACTGTTGGGAAATTGATAGAACTTCAAATACTCATGACGATATCTAGGCAATGATCATTATATAGGCATCACGTCCAAGATTAGTAGACCGACTGTCGGTGTCAAAACCGGCGGATCTCGGGTAGGGGGTCCCGAACTGTGCGTCTAGGATCGACAGTAATAGGAGACAGGGGACACGATGTTTACCTAGGTTCGGGCCCTCTCTATGGAGGTAATACACTACTTCCTGCGTGATTGATCTTGATGAATATGAGTGTTACAAGAGTTGATCTACCACGAGATCGTAATGGCTAAACCCTAGAAGTCTAGCCTATGAATATGGTAATGAGTATATGTGTTATCCTTTCGGGACTATCCCCTACGGTTTATATAGACACCGAGGGGATCTAGGGTTTACATGGAGTCGGTTACATAAGAAGGAATCTTCGGTCGCCAAGCTTGCCTTCCACGCCAAGTAGAGTCCAATCCGGACACGGTGCAATCTTCGGTCTTCGTTTCTTCACAACCCATCAGTCCGGCCCATAGATAACATGCCGGACGCCCGAGGACCCCTTAGTCTAGGACTCCCTCACCAACTCCTGCCTACATCTACTACTATTACTCCACACATCGACCGCTATCCAGCATGCATCTAGTGTATTAAGTTCATGGGGAAATGGAGTAATGCAATAAGAATGATGACATGATGTAGACAAGATCTATCTATGTAGATATAGACCCCGTCGTTTTATCCTTAGTAGCAACGATGCATACGTGTTGTTTCCCTTTCTGTCACTGGGATCAAGCACCGTAAGATCGAACCCACTACAAAGAACCTCTTCCCATTGCAAGATAAATAGATCAAGTTGGCCAAAGAAAACCCAAATATCGGAGAAGAAATATGAGGCTATAAGCAATCATGCATAAAAGAGATCAAAGAAACTCAAAAAACTTTCATGGATATAAAAAGATAGACCTGATCCTAGACTCAAAGTTCATCGATCCCAACAAACACACCGCAAAAGAGTTACATCATATGGATCTCCAAGAGACCATTGTATTGAGAATCAAGTGAGAGAGATTAAGCCATCTAGCTACTAACTATAGACCCGAAGGTCTACAAAGAACTACTCACGCATCATCGGAGAGGCACCAATGGAGGTGTTGAACCTCATCCGAGATGGTGTCTAGATTGGATCTGGTGGTTTTGGACTCTGCGGCGGCTAGATGAATATTTTGTAGACCCCCCTAGGGTTTCTGGAATATTGGGTTATTTATGGAGCAAAGAGGAGGTCCGGGGGGCACCCGAGGTGGGCACAACCCACCAGGGCGCGCTGGGCCTCCTAGCGCGCCCTGGTGGGTTGTGCCCCCCTCGGGGCACCCCCAGGCGCAGCCAGGGCCCATTGTGTTCCTTTTGTCCCATAAAAATTCTCCGTAAAGTTTCGGGGCATTTGGACTCCATCTGATATTGATTTTCTACAATGTAAAAAACATGGAAAACATAGCAACTGGCACTTGGCACTATGTCAATAGGTTAGTACCAAAAAATGATATAAAATGATTATAAAACATGCAAGATTGATAGTATAACGGCATGGAACAATCAAAAATTATAGATACGTTGGAGACGTATCAGCCCGCCAAACCGGGGCATTGATGATTTCCCCTTATGACGCTGATTATTATTCTGCGTGTTGGTATTAGCCACAAAGTCTGAACCGCCGTCAGTTTGCTTGCGCTTACCATTATTACCTTGACCCGCCGTATTGTGTTGATGTCCCTTTGCATTGTCGTTCTTCTTCCCCTTGCCATCCTTCTCTTCATCAGACTCGGGGTGTTTAGTATAATCAGAGTCAGCGTATTTGATGAGAGCCGCCGTGAGCTCTCCCATATCATTGCAGTGGTGCTTAAGCCGCCCTAGCTTATGTTTGAGGGGAAGGAACCAGCAATTTTTCTCCAAAATCAGGATGGCTGAACCGACGTTGATGCTTTCCGATGAGTGGATGATAGCTGAGATCCGGTGTACCCAATGGGCAGTCGACTCGTCCTCCCTCTGGATGAAAGTGTCTAAATCAAGAATCGATGTAGGCTGCTTGCATGTGTCCTTGAAATTCTGAATAAAGCGCGTCTTCAATTCGGTCCATGATCTCATGGAGTTAGGGGGCAATACTTTTAGCCACGTGCGAGCCGGCCCATCCAACATCATGGTGACGTACTTAGCGCACACAACGTCATTGACGTCCAACATCTCCATGGCCAGTTCATAGCTCTCGATCCAAGCTTCTAGGGGTTGATTCCGCCGTCTAATTGGGAACCTTGTGGAGGTCCTTAAATCCTTGGGCAAACGCTAATTACGCAAAGACGGTACTAGACACGTCATGCCCACGGTCCTAGAAGTCATCCCAGCTTCTACAGACACCGACGGGTTATGTTAAGGTTGATAATGAGCCACAAACTGATACACTAGCTCAGCCTCCCAACATGCCCTGCCCTGATCCACCAAAGCCTAAGTATTGTTATCAGCGCGTGGCGGGTCATGCTCACGGGGCTGGTGACGGTGCCGCTCACTGCTCGAAACCACCGACGACTCAATGCACCGGCTATAACTTCTGCTATGGAGTGGGTGAAGGAAAATATGCCCTAGAGGCAATAATAAAGTTGTTATTTATATTTCCTTATATCATGATAGATTTTTATTATTCATGCTGGGATTGTATTAACCATAAACTTAGTACATGTGTGAATACATAGACGAACAGAGTGTCCCTAGTATGCCTCTACTTGACTAGCTCGTTAATCAAAGATGGTTAAGTTTCCTAGCCATGGACTTGTGTTGTCATTTGATGAACGGGATCACATCATTAGAGAATGATGTGATGGACAAGACCCATCCGTTAGCTTAGCACTATGATCGTTTAGTTTATTGCTATTGCTTTCTTCATTACTTATACATGTTCCTATGACTACGAGATTATGTAACTCCCGAATACTGGAGGAACACTTAGTGTGCTATCAGACGTCACAACGTAACTGAGTGATTATAAATATGCTCTACAGGTGTCTCCGATGGTGTTTGTTCAGTTGGCATAGATCGAGATTAGGATTTGTCACTCCATATATCGGAGAGGTATCTCTGGGCCCTCTCGGTAATGCACATCACAATGAGCTTTGCAAGCAATGTGACTAATGAGTTAGTCACGGGATGATGCATTACGGAACGAGTAAAGAGACTTGCCGGTAACGAGATTGAACAAGGTATGATGATACCGACGATAGAATCTCGGGCACGTAACATACCGATGACAAAGGGAATAACGTATGTTGTTATGTGGTTTGACCGATAAAGATCTTCGTAGAATATGTAGGAACCAATATGAGCATCCATGTTCTGCTATTGGTTATCGATCGGAGATGTGTCTCGGTCATGTCGACATAGTTCTCGAACCCGTAGGGTCCGCACGCTTAACGTTCATTGACGATATGTATTATGAGTTATGTGATTTGATGTACCGAAGGTTGTTCGAAGTCCCGGATGAGATCACGTACATGACGAGGAGTCTCAAAATGGTCGAGACATAAAGATTCATATATTGGAAGGTTACATTCAGACACCGGAATGGTTCGGGTCATTTCGGAATACCGGGGGTTACCGGAACCCCCTCCAGGAAGTTATCGGGCCTTATGGGCCTAGTGGTGGAAGAGAGGAGGTAGGCCAAGAGGTGGCGCCACCCTCCTAGAACAAACAAAATTGGACTAGGGCTAGGGGGACCCCCCCTATTTCCTTCTCTTCTTCCTCTTCTTCCTCTCCTTCCTTTTTCTCCTAATAGGACCAGGAAAGGGGGAAACCTACTCCTAGTAGGAGTAGGAATCCCCCACTTGGGCACGCCCCTTGTGGTCGGTCGGCCTCCTCCTCCACTCCTTTATATACGGGGGAGGGGGCACCCCATAGACACACAAGTTGATCTTTAGCCGTGTGCGGTGCCCCCCTCAACAGTTTTACACCTCGGCCATATTGTCGTAGTGCTTAGGCGAAGCCCTGCATCGGTAACTTCACCATCACCGTCAACACGCCGTCGTGCTGATAGAATTCACCCTCGGCCTCAGCTGGATCAAGAGTACGAGGGACGTCACCGAGCTGAACGTGTGCAGATCGTGGAGGTGCCATGTGTTTGGTACTTGATCGGTTGGATCGCGAAGACGTTTGACTACATCAACCGCGTTACTAAACGCTTCCGCTTTCAGTCTGCGAGGGTACGTAGACACACTCTCCCCTCTCATTGCTATGCATCTCCTAATTAGATCTTGCGTGATCGTAGGATTTTTTTGAAATACTACGTTCCCCAACAGTGGCATCCGAGCCAGGTCTATGCTTAGATGTTATATGCACGAGTAGAACACAGAGAGTTGTGGGCGACAATAGCCATACTGCTTACCAGCATGTCATACTTTGATTCAGAGGTATTGTTGGATGAAGCGGCCCAGACGAACATTACATGACCGCGTTCATGAGACTGGTTCTACCGATGTGCTTCGCACATAGGTGGCTAGTGGGTGTCTATTTCTCTAGCTTTAGTTGAATCGAGTGTGACTACGCCCGGTCCTTGTTTAAGGTCAAAACAACACACTTGACGAAAAATCATTGTGGTTTTGATGCGTAGGTAAGAACGGTTCTTGCTAGAAGCCCGTAGCAGCCACGTAAAACTTTCAACAACAAAGTAGAGGACGTCTAACTTGTTTTTGCAGGGCATGTTGTGATGTGATATGGTCAATACGTGAATATATAAATTGTTGTATGAGATGACCATGTTTTATAACAGTTATCGGCAATTGGCAGGAGCCATATGGTTGTCGCTTTATTGTATGAAATGCAATTGCCATGTAATTGCTTTACTTTATCATTAAGCGGTAGCGATAGTCGTAGAAGAAATAGTTGGCGAGACGACAACGATGCTACGATGGAGATCAAGGTGTCAAGGCGGTGACGATGGTGATCATGACGGTGCTTTGGAGATGGAGATCAAAGGCACAAGATGATGATGGCCATATCATATCACTTATTGATTGCATGTGATGTTTATCCTTTATGCATCTTATTTTGCTTAGTACAGCGGTAGCATTATAAGATGATCTCTTACTAAATTTCAAGGTACAAGTGTTCTCCCTGAGTATGCACCATTGCTACAGTTCGTTGTGCCGAGACACCATGTGATGATCAGGTGTGATAAGCTCTACGTTCACATACCACGGGTGCAAGCCAGTTTTGTACATGTAGAATACTCGAGTTAAACTTGACGAGCCTGGCATATGCAGATATGGCCTTGGAACACTGAGACCGAAAGGTCGAGCGTGAATCATATGGTAGATATGATCAACATAGTGATGTTCACCATTGAAAACTTCTCCATCTCACGTGATGATCGGACATGGTTTAGTTGATATGGATCACGTGATCACTTAGATGATTAGAGGGATATCTATCTAAGTGGGAGTTCTTAAGTAATATGATTAATTGAACTTTAATTTATCATGAACTTAGTACCTGATAGTATTTTGCATGTCTATGTTGTTGTAGATAAATGGCCCGTGCTACTGTTCCTTTGAATTTTAATGTGTTCCTAGAGAAAGCTAAGTTGAAAGATGATGGTAGCAACTACACGGACTGGGTCCGTAACTTGAGGATTATCTTCATAGCTGCACAAAAGAATTATGTCCTAGAAGCACCGCTAGGTGTACCACCCGCGCCAGCAACTGCACACATTGTGAATGCCTGGCAGACGCGTGTTGATGACTACTCGAAAGTTCAGTGTGCCATGCTTTACGGCTTAGAAGTAGGACTTCAACAACGTTTTGAACGTCATGGAGCATACGAGATGTTCCCGGAGTTGAAGTTAATATTTCAAGCAAATGCCCGAATTGAGAGATATGAAGTCTCCAATAAGTTCTACAGCTGCAAGATGGAGGAGAATAGTTCTGTCTGTGAACATATACTCAGAATGTCTGGGTACCACAACCACTTGACTCAACTAGGAGTTAATCTTCCTAATGATAGTGTCATTGACAGAGTTCTTCAATCACTACCACCAAGCTACAAAGCTTCGTGATGAACTATAATATGCAAGGAATGGATAAGACAATTGTCGAGCTCTTCGCAATGCTAAAAGCTGTGGAGGTAGAAATCAAGAAGAAGCATCAAGTGTTGATGGTTAACAAGACCATTAGTTTCAAGAAAAAAGGGCAAAGGGAAGAAGGGGAACTTCAAGAAGAACAGCAAGTAGGTTGTTGCTCAAGTGAAGAAGCCCAAGTCTGTACCTAAGCCTGAGACTGAGTGCTTCTACTGCAAAGGGACTGGTCACTGGAAGTGGAATTGCCCCAAGTATTTCGCGGATAAGAAGGATGGCAAAGTGAAAGGTATATTTGATACACATGTTATTGATGTGTACCTTACTAATGCTCGTAGTAGCGCCTGGGTATTTGATACTGGTTCTGTTGCTCATATTTGCATCTCCAAATAGGGGCTATGGATTAAGCGAAGATTGGCTAAGGACGAGGTGACGAAGCGCGTGGGAAATGGTTCCAAAGTCAATGTGATCACGGTCGGCACGCTACCTCTACATCTACATTCGGGATTAGTATTAGACCTGAATAATTGTTATTTGGTGCCAGCGTTAAGCATGAACATTTAATCTGGATCTTGTTTGATGCGAGACGGTTATTAATTTAAATCATAGAATAATGGTTGTTCTATTTATATGAGTAATATCTTTTATGGCCATGCACCCTTGATTAGTGGTCTATTTTTATTGACTCTCGGTATTAGTGATACACATATTCATAGTATTCAAGCCAAAAGATATAAGTTTAATAATGATAGTGTAACTTATTTGTGGCACTGCCGTTTAGGTCATATTGGCGTAAAGCGCATGAAGAAACTCCATGCTGATGGGATTTTGGAATCACTTGATGCTTGCGAACCATGCCTCATGGGCAAGATGACTAAGACTCCTTTCTCCGGAACAATGGAACGAGCAACTGACTTATTGGAAATAATACATACTAATGTATGCGGTTCGATGAGTGTTGATGCTCGTGGCGGGTATCGTTATTTTCTGACCTTCACAGATGATTTGAGCAGATATGGGTATATCTACTTAACGAAACATAAGTCTGAAACATTTGAAAAGTTCAAAGAATTTCAGAGTGAAGTGGAAAATCATCGTAACAAGAAAATTAAGTTTCTACGATCTGATCGTGGAGGTGAATATTTGAGTTATGAGTTTGGTCTTCATTTGAAACAATGTAGAATAGTTTCGCAACTCACGCCACATGGAACACCATAGTGTAATGGTGTGGCCGAGCGTCGTAACCACACTTTATTAGATATGGTGCGATCTATGATATCTCTTACTGATTTACCGCTATCGTTTTGGTGCTATGCTTTAGAGACGGCTGCATTCACGTTAAGTAGGGCACCATCAAAATCCGTTGAGACGACACCATATGAACTGTGGTTTGGCAATTAACCCAAGTTGTTGTTTCTTAAAGTTTGGTGTTGCGATGCTTATGTGAAAAAGCTTCAACCTGATAAGCTCGAACCCAAATCGGAGAAATGTGTCTTCATAGGATACCCAAAGGAAACTGTTGGGTACAGCTTCTATCACTGATTTGAAGGCAAGATATGCGTTGCTAAGAATGGATCCTTTCTCGAGAAGGGGTTTCTCTCGAAAGAAGTGAATGGGAGGAAAGTAGAACTTGATGAGGTAATTGTACCTGCTCCCTTATTGGAAAGTAGTTCATCATAGACATCAGTTCCAGTGATACCTACACCAATTAGTGAGGAAGCTAATGATGATGATCATGAAACTTCTGATCAAGTTACTACCGAACCTCGTAGGTCAACCAGAGTAAGATCCGCACCAGAGTGGTACGGTAATCCTGTTCTAGAGGTCATGTTACTTGACCATGACGAACCTACGAACTATGAGGAAGCGACGATGAGCCCAGATTTCGTGAAATGGCTGGAGGCCATGAAATCTGAGATGGGATCCATGTATGAGAACAAAGTGTGGACTTTGGTTGACTTGCCCGATGATCGGCAAGCCATAGAGAATAAATGGATCTTCAAGAAGAAGACTGACGCTAACGGTAATGTTACTGTCTACAAAGCTCGAATTGTTGCGAAAGGTTTTCGACAAGTTCAAGGAGTTGACTACAATGAGATCTTCTCACCCGTAGCGATGCTCAAGTCCGTCCGAATCATGTTAGCAATTGGCGCACTTTATGATTATGAAATTTGGCAAATGGTTGTCAAAACTGCGTTCCTTAATGGATATCTTAAAGAAGAGTTGCATATGATGCAACCAAAAGGTTTTGTCGATCCAAAAGGTGATAACAAAGTGTACAAGCTCCAGCGATCCATTTATGGACTGGTGTAAGCATCTCGGAGTTACGTATGTTGTCATAATGGTTCGACCGATAAAGATCTTCATAAAATATGTAGGAGCCAATATAGGCATTCAGGTTCCACTATTGGTTATTGACCGGAGAGGTGTCTCGGTCATGTCTACATAGTTCTCGAACCCGTAGGGTCCGCACGCTTAACGTTCGTTGACGATATAGTGTTATATGAGTTATATGATTTGATGACCGAATGTTCTTCGGAGTCCTAGATGAGATCATGGACATGACGAGGAGTCTCGAAATGGTCGAGAGGTAAAGATTTATATATAGAACGATGGTATTTGGACACCGGAAGTGTTTCGGGACGTACCAGGAAGGAATCGGGTCACCGAAAGGGGTTCCGGGAACCCCCCGGCAAGTTATGGACCTTATGGGCCAAAGGAGGGGACAGACGAGCCCGCAAAGGGGCCGGTGCACCCCCTCCCTTGTTTTTCCAGCCCTACGGATGGAAAAGGGGGAGGGCTAGCGCCTCCTGCCTTTCCCTCTCATGGGAGAAAGGAAAGGGGGGTGGACGCCACCCTCCCGTGCCTTTCCCCGCACTCCAAATAAGGAAAGGGGGTGCGGCTTGGGAGGGACCCCAAGTAGGATTCCTCCTACTTGGGCGCCTCCTTTGGCTACTCCTCCCTCCCTCCCACCTATATATATGTGGGAGGTGGCGCCTAGCACACAATAGACAATTGCCTAGCCGTGTGCGGCGCCTCCTTCATCGTTTACACCCCCGGTCATATTTTTGTAGTGCTTAGGCGAAGCCCTGCGAAGATCACTTCACTCATCTACTACCTCGCCGTCTTGCTGGATCAAGAAGGCGGAGGACGTCACCGAATTGAACGTGTGCAGAACGCGGAGGTGTCGTACGTTCGGTACTTGATTGGTTGGAGCGCGAAGAAGTTCGACTACATCAACCACATCGTTAAAACGCTTCCACTTACGGTCTATGAGGGTACGTAGACACACTCTCCCCCTTGTTTGTTATGCGCCTCCATGGGTAGATCTTGCGTGTGCGTAGCATTTTTTTGTTTTCCATGCAACGTTTCCCAATAGAATAGGTATAATTACAAATTTTAGTTGTCACTTAGCAATTTTAGGCAATATTTTGGAATATGAAAGTGAGCCTAGCAATTGCAACGATGGTTCTAGTGCTAAGAAAAGTGATCTATTACAACAAGTAGTAAGGTAAGCAAGTACAACAATATGTAAGCTAAGTCAATGAGACAAATAACCACAAGTAGAGAGTTGGGGTTAGGAGTAACCGCAACTCCGAGCGATGAGGATGTATGTCGATGTTGACTTCCAAGGAGGGAAGCTAGTCACTGTAAGAGAGGCCGACGTTACCACGAAGGCATACCAACGCCACAAAGGCTCACCCTATTCTCCCCTTGAGACAAAACCACAAAGGCATTTCTCAACCACTAGTGGTATACCTTGCGGGTGGTCTCCAAACCCTCACAAACTTTCTGAGGGTACTCACAATGAACGATTCCTCTTCGAAGAACTCCTACTGCCTAGGAGTTTCCAATCTCCAATAGTAATAAGAACGATGGGGAAAAGCTCAAAAGCTTGCTCAAATCATGAGTTCCTTTGGTCAAGAGAAGGGGGAGAAGTTGATCTATCACTTGACTGGAGAGCCTCTCGATAACTCTCACAAATCCCTCCGTGATCTAAGATTTGGTGTATGAGTAAGTGAGAGAGAGTTCAATGTGTTCTAGGGTTGGCTCAAATTGAATGGTCAATGCTCTACCAGAAGGGTATGTGGTATATATAATACCACAAGAAATATAGTTGTTTTAGTGAAGTGGCAGAGTTGGGTCGAACATCCGGCGGCTGAGAAATAACCACATGTTATGCACTAGCCAGAGTATGAAACAGAGTGCCTGGACATCCGGCTGATCACGAAGTCCCGCACATCTTGCGAACACACCCATAAATTGACAAAGTACCATTGTTGAGGAAATCGTTAACTGGTAGATGCTCGGTCGGCTGGTGAGTAGGGGATTAATAGGCTAATCGGAAAGTTAATAGGCCATTTAATCAATTAATCGGACGACTTATCGGGTAATCGGCTACTCGGGGACCCTATGAGTAGGGATTAATCGGCAAGTTAACTGGTTAGTCAGATGAATTCTTGAATAGCGCAAAGTACTAGATAAGGGCAGCCGGATTTCCGAGAGAGTCCGGACAACCGGGGATATCATGAGATCCCGGACATCCGGGAGTGTGCCGGACATCCGGAAGTCAAGTGCCAAGTTTCACCACGGTACTGGACACTAATGGTTGAAAGATCATGGATGTCGCCTAGAGGGGGGGTGAATATGCGCTTTAAGATAATTACCGTTTAAGCTTGAACAAATGCGGAATAAAACTAGCGTTTAATTTATTAAGCACGAAACCTAAACAAGTAGGCTCACCTATGTGCACCAACAACTTATGCTAAGCAAGATAAACAACTAAGTGATAGCAAGATATATAACATGAAACACTATGGCTATCACAAAGTAAAGTGCATAAGTAAAGGGCTCGGATAAGAGATAACCGAGACACACAGAGACGATGATATATCCCGAAGTTCACACCCTTGCGGATGCTAATCTCCGATTGGAGCTCTGTGGAGGGACAATGCTCCCCAAAATGCCACTAGGGCCACCATAATCTCCTCACACCCTCACACAATGCAAGATGCTGTGATTCCACTAAGGGACCCTTGTGGGCGGTCACCGAACCGGTACAAATGGCAACCCTTGCGGCGGTCACCGAACCCGTACACTTTGTCAACCCTTGTAGGCGTCACCGGAACCCATACAAATTGCTCGGGGTAATCTTCGCCACCTAATTGGAGACCCCGACGCAAGCCGAGAGCTTTACACCACAATGATTGAGCTCCGTAGCACCACCAACCGTCTAAGGCACCCAAGCACCCAAGAGGAACAAGCTCTAGGGTACCAAGCACCCAAGAGTAATAGGCTTCTCAACTTTCACTCCCACGTATCACCATGGAGAACTCAAACTGATGCAACTAGTGCAATGGCAAGGGCACACAGAGTGCCAAGTCCCTCACTCTCAAATCCCACCAAAGCAACGAAAGCTATGTAGGAATATGAGAGGAAGAACGAGAACAAGAACACAAAGAACTCCAAGATGTAGATCCAAGGGGTTCTCGTCACATAGAGGAGAAAGTGATTGGTGGGAATATGGATCTAGATCTCCTCTCTCTTTTCCCCCCAAAACTAGCAATAATCCATGGAGGGATTGAGAGAAAGCAAGCTCGAAGAAGGTCAACAATGGAGGAAGAACACAAGCTAGAAGGATAGGACCATTGGGAAAGAAGCCCCCCCTTAAATAGGCCCCCTCTCGAATCCAACCGTTATGTCCACAAGTCGTGCATAGCACGGTCAAAACAACCCAACGAGACAAAAAAAACATGAACAGTAGTTCCTACAGAGAGGTAGTACTGCTCGGGGGAGAGATAGTACTACTTGAGAGGTACTACCGCTCAGGGGACCAGTACTACCGCTTAGAGAGGTACTGCCGCTCTACTACTGCTCAAGCAGATTGGGTAATAGAAGTATAAAAATAAGCGGAAGTGGAAGCGGTGCTGGTCAGCGGAAGTACCTCCTAAGCGGTACTACCGCTCGGGGAGAGGTACTACCGCTCAAACTGAAAAATGCCCATATAAAATAAAAGGATGGGAGAAGACCAAAACTGCCATAACTTCTGCAAACGAACTCCAATTTCGACGAACTCAAGCTTGATAGAAAGCTAAAGACAAGAGTTGCCAAATCAAGATTGGAAATCTTCAGAAGTGGCAACAAATATTATGCCTATGATATAAAGATGTGAAACCTCCATCGATGAAGAACTGGCATAAACTCCATCATCGAAAACATCATAGAAGATGCATATGTGAACTCCGTTTTTGATGAACTCAAGCTTGTCATGAAGATGACCATAAGATCTGACACTCATAGAGAGAAAATCCAAATAAGAACCAAGAAAGATGATGCAAGGATGCAATGGTTTGAGCCATTTACGAACGATACGATCAAGCTACTCACTTGAGAGCCCCCTTGATAGTATGACAATCGAACCTATAACCCTGTCTCCCAATTACCACCATGAGACCGGTAAATAGAAAAGCTATCAAGGGCAAACATTCGCCTTGCACATAGTCCACTTGAGCCAGATGATGAGGATCTTGATTTCCTCAAGATGGACCACCTTTGTTGATTGCGTTCGCTCGATGAGGACTAGTTGATTGCTCCCCCATACTCCACTATGGGTGAGCCACTCTTCGGCACATCTTCACAAGCCCATTGTTACCACAATTGACGGCAAGCTTCAAGCAAGATCTCCTTGTGATGCTCCATTTGAACTTGCACACCTCAACCTTGATGATGATCACCACTTGATATCACCCACTATGGGTTGTATGAGATCTTCTTCTTGACGCAAACCCATGGAAACATACCTAACTCCATATAGAACTCTCACGTAAACCATGGGTTAGTACACAAAGCGTAATGGACAATGCTTACCATACAATGGGATCACTTGATCCCTCTTGGTACATCTTGTACGCTTTGTGTGTTGATCAACTTGATTCACTCTTTGACTTAGTCTTGATCAACCTCGTATCATGTCTTCTCTATGACCAATCTTTTGATAATTCCTTGAATAACACATTGATCAACACATAAACTCCTTAAAACTAACGAATGGACTTCAAGAAATGACTACGGCCAAATCAAAGGAACATAACTCAAGACAACCATTAGTTTATAGAGAATGTCATTAATTACTAAAACCACACATGGGGGCATCATGCTTTTTCAATCTCCTTCATTTTGGTAATTGATGACAATCACTTTCAAGAGTGTTTATATAAGGAATTATGCGCAACCATGCAAAGCAACAACCTAATGCATGAGCATGAGATGCAAATGCTTTAGAACAAATCCAGATAATGCAACAAAACTCTCGAAACTTCTCCCCAATGGCATCGATTGCCAGAATGTGCGAAAAACTTAGAAGGCCAATATAATATGTGTTCCTCTAAAAAGTGTGTATTGCTCAAAATATGAGTTAGAGAAAGACAAACTATATATGGGTGGTCATCCGGTACAAGCTGTAGTTTTTTTTAGTTTTTACTTTTTAGTACAAAGTTAGAAATATCGGTCGTTTATGTAAATTATAATTGAACATTAATGAATTTTGTCGTGTTTGATTACATTTTGTTCGGTTTGTTTGAATACTATTTAGAACTAGTAAATACGCATGTGCAATGCACTTTAATATTTACGCAATATATTAATTGCACGCGGATGTTAGGTATTATTTGTGTGTTAATTCTGTGATTAGTGCAATACTTGGTATGATATTAATTGCACGTTAAACACGTTGAATGCTCGTCATTGGAGCAGTCTAGATCGTTGGATTGACTTAGTTTGATGGCTGAGATGAGTTGAATCTGTCCCTTTGGGTCTTTTTGTATTGATATATTGGTATAGATATAGATATAGATGTACGCAGATATCTTTGGATGGTCGACTCCTACATCAATGTCCGTAGACTGATTCCTCGTTCGCGGAGGGATGTGATGCCCAATTCACGGGCCAGTGTTGAAGATGCCCTAATGCAGTATACTTAATCTAGCAAGTTCAAAGAATGAAGAAGTAGGTTGAAAAGCATGTGCGGATAAGACGATAGCAATTGATAATTGGACACACAGAGACGCACTGCATGCATATTGCACAATGACAAATCACTGTTTCAATCCGAGCAGGCAATGCAACCACAAGGACCAAATCACTGTTCAGAGGGACCAGCAACGCAGAAACCTAAAAACAAATAATGGCAAGAAAATACTACTACTCGGTAGGTGGGGGTGGAGCAGGGAGGGCCAGGACACACCAATGGCTACATTTCTAGACGTCGTAATTTTTTTTCTCTTCCTTTTTGAGATTCTAGACGTGGTACGTGGCTCCATGCATGCGCTCCACAAGCCTCCAAGCTCTCGCGGGCCCCCGTTGCACGGGAGAAAAGCCAAGCCTCGCCTGTGCTTTAGCCACGTAGGTGAGGACCCTTGGAGGTGGGAGCATGGGTGGTCCCGTCATCACATGGCTCTGCGATTCGTCCCCTTGGCGCAGGGTGCGTTTCGTGGGGGCGGACTAGCGCGACAGAAGTTGTACCGCTTACTAATAATCAATAAAATGCCATGAGGGCGGTTTCCAAAAAAAAAAAAAAGACTAGCGCGACATGATGTGAGTCTATCTGGGTCCGACCGGCCCCGTACCCGACCAATAATGAACGTAGGTCGGATCCCTTCCCTTGGCCGTGCATGCATTTTGTTTTCGATCGGGCTGGTTTGGACTTTTGTACTCGGACGCAAATGCACCCACGTATTATTGCCCTAGTCCGACTTAATAAAAGTGACAAGAATGAGCTAATTCCTGGTTAGAACCGCCTGATTTGAAACCAATTTTTTTTTACGTTTGAAACCAATGTTTCTGGTAGAGATTGATGTCCATATATCATGCAGAAACAGAAAAAAAAAAGTATACACGCGGGCGTACGTTGTGCTTAACACCAACCGATCAATCAGTCGATCGTGTATGATCGTCGTTGCCAGTTTTTCCAGATAGTTCTGCAACTTCCGTGAGCGTTCTTATGCTGGATCCTGTCGCTCGGTTTTCGACCAGGCCAAGGATCTCCTCCTGGCTTATCTTAGCTAGCTTAGATTATTAATATTATCTGTCATCAGTGTCTGCTGAGTTCATCGACATCCATGGACCAAATGATGATCGACGTACTAACTTCGATTGCTAGTCATGCATATCTGGTTTCATTTTTACAGCAAAAATCCAGTACGAGTTTGGTAAAGGCTCCCAATTTCGTAAGAACAATATAGTAAAAATGCACGTCAATATTACTCTAGAGTAGAGGAAAATAGCCAATGATGAGAACATCCGTTCATTCATTTTGGGCCTGGCCGGATGCGAGCCTGCAATTATTGGGGAAATGAAATATCGTGGTGCACGTACCACTGTTTATGTTCTGGGTGGAATCAGATAAGTAGCAGTTGGATGGATCAACCAAGTAATGCTGGTGGAGCAGCATAGCCGACGGACAAAGCTGTTAGCTCGGATGTTTCACGGTAGCACGATCCATTGTCGACCGAGGTCGACGCATGCAAACAGATATTTCTCGTGCAGATATTTTGCAACATTTCGTTGTCGTATTACCTCAGCCCTGTGGCGGAGCCACGATTTTAGTGCTGGTATTGATTGTAATTATTATTTTTGCAATGCAATGTACTAAATGTATACTAATATATGCTAAATCAGAGTAAATAAATAGGGATATAGCAACCGGTGGTGTGGATTCGTTCTAAATTAGTGCCGAAAATTACCTATTCCCCAATTCAGTGGTCAGCGTTGGCGACGAGCTCACGAGGCGACGAGGACGAGGCCGCGAGCATAGCAGCCGAAAGAATGGGACCAATGGAAGGCTAGACGGTTGGAGGTGTTGCTGTGCTGGTAGAGATTGTGGTAGTGGCGGCCGGCTGCAACAACTAGGTCGAACAGGGGGAGAAGCGAGGGGTATCTATTCAGGACCTCCTATACAGCGTCTTCAGCACCAGTTGTTGCACGCTCCTGGGCCGACCCAATAATCTCTGCAACCTACTCTCAAACAGGAAAAAATAATCAATGAGGATTTATTCATGTCACCAATTCTAGGAGTAGAGGGGATTGAACTCTGCACGCGATCGTTGAGAGCAGTCCCGAATAACCACTAGGTCGAGTTCATTTCCGTTACAAAAAGTAGGAAATAGTACCATTTGACCCTTCCTTCAGTTAACATATATTCCGTCTGTCCCAAAATAAGTGTTTCTACTTTGTATTGGTTTTAGTACAAAGTTATACTAAGCTTGAGACACTTATTTCGAGATGGAGAGAGTATTATATACCCAATATATATTATTTAAAAAAAAAAGTAGAGAATTGAAAAATAATTCTAAATGTTTTTGAAGAAGGCCACGAATTTGAAAAAGGTACATAAAAAATGTAAAAAAGTTAGTGGAAATGTAAAAGGTTAATTGATTTTGAAAAAAATATTCATCAATTTTGAGAAAAAGTTCACAAAATAAAAAAAAATGATCGATGTTGAAAAAAAGTTCAAAATTTCAAAAATAGTTCAATGATTTTGGAACAGTTCACCGATTTTTCAAAAAAAGTTCATGGATTTTTAGAGAAAGCTCACCAATTTTTTAAAAGTTCATCGATTTGGAAATACAGTTCACGAATTTTAGGAAAAGTTCATTGATTCTGAAAAGAATTTCATGTATTTTGAAAAAAAAATCATCGATTTTAAAGAAAAGGTTCATGAATTTGAAAGAAATTTGCGCATTTAACGAAACAGAAAAATAGGGCGTTGGAAAAGAACAAGAAAATAAAAACCGAACAAAACCACCATGAAACTATCGAAATGGGTAAAAATTGGTTCGGAATAAGGAAGAAATGAAAGAGAAGAAAGAAGCAAATGATCGCAAGCGGTATTGTGACGTAGTGGTTGCTGCGTTACACTCACAGGAAGGGGTTGCGAGTTCGAACCTCGGCGCTCGCACTTGTTTTTTGAAGGTCAACAGAAAAATGAAGAAGGTAAATGGGCCGGCCAAGATTTGAGAGGGTGTGTGTGCCCGTTTGTAGAAAGCACATTAACGGGCCCCTGAACCGCCAAATAGGATATGCCTATCCATCCTGCTGGACTCAGGGGTTGAGGGCTACGTGTGTGGGCTGGACTTGGCGTCTTGGCCTGTCGTGTGGCTTGTTGCCTCGACTAGATAATGGATATGTATATCAAATTTTTTTGGCCAAATCATTGGTATTCCATGGAATTACCAGGAATACCACTGGCTCCGCCACTAGCGCCAATCGGGCTAGCACACAAGGTACTTTTATGGATAGACCGGTGAGGGCAACCGACCTTACGCATCCCATCTCACGGGAGCCAGTTAGAACCAATGACGCTAGGGTCCGGGCAGTCTAAACTCCCCCACATCCAACCAGGCCTGCCCCTATGCGTTCGAGTAGACCAAACTACATCCGTCCATGGCTGGGCAGGCCAAGCCTGGATGCACGCCCCTTTGCACAACATGTTGTGCCCGGCCACTCGAGGGCAGGACAAGCCCGACTGCACATTTCACACAACCACCCATGCACAACAGTTGGTGCGACCCTTGAAAGCACATGCACTCCCTTGGTGGTTTTGGTAATTCATGTCAATATACATGGTGTTGGACTATGTTTTTCTTGAGTATTTTTCAGGATGAGTTCAACTTAGGCAAACTTTGGATGGAGAAGTGGTCCCCTCAAGCTGCTGAGGAATGGTGTTGACAAAGGTTGTCAATACTCTACATTTTTGGTTAAGTGATCCAAGATTACATTGAGTCCACAGAAAATCCAATACCATTAAAAGGAGATGAGGTTTTGATAATGGTCTAACTGCTCAAGTGCTTAGAGATATTGCTCCAAAACCCTCAGCCACACTCTCACATTCATATATGTCCAAAACCCTAAAGTCCATCTCATTCCCACTGAAACACACCCAGCTGGACTCACCGAGATACACTTGACATACCCACTCCCTAACCCTAGCGTCTCGGTCTCACCGAGTTGGCCCTCCGGTCCCACCGAAGAGCACTTGCTAACCTTCTATTACCAATTGAAATCAACTCGGAATTTTCGATCAGTTTCAATCGGTGACACCGAAGTGTGAATGGTGCTTAGGTCACTTACCTAGGTCCCGCAGAGAGGTTTCATTCGGTCTCATCGAAAAGCCTAAAGTACAAACCTTTTGCACGGGTCAGTCTCACCGAGTGTTTTCACCCCGGTCCCACCGAAGTTTGCATAAAGGTGTGTAACGGTTGGATTTTTTGTGATGGCTATAAATACCCCCACCCATCCACTAACTCTCATAGAGAAATCTATTTTAACCTTACACTTCCCATATACATTTTCTGATAGAGAACCACATGTTCTTTCATTGGGAATCAAAGGCCTTCCTCTCCAACAATAGAACTTTGATCTCTAGCCTCCCCAAGTTACTTTCTACCCAAATCCCTCTCCTACCACATAGCTAAATTTGTGAGAGAGAGTTTGAGTGTTAACGAGACTATATTTTGAAGCACAAGATCAAGGAGTTCATCATCAACGAAAATATCTATTACCTTTTGGAGAGTGGTGTCTCCTAGATTGGTTTGGTGTCACTTGGAAGCCCCCAAAGTTTGTGGAGTGAACAAAGAAGTCTGTAAGGGCAAGGAGATCACCTACTTCATGAATATCTTATGACTCACAAGTATAGGGGATCGATCATAATCCTTTCGATAAGTAAGAGTGTCAAACCGAATGAGGAGGAGAATGAATCGGTAAGCGGTTTTCAGCAACGTATTCTCTGCAAGCGTTGTAGGATAGTTTTGATAGATAATTTGATAGCAAGATAATTGGTAGAAAGTAACAAGTAACAAAAGTAATAAGGTGAAACAAGTGGCCCAATCCTTAATGTTGCTAAGGACAAGCCAGTGGAACTTCTTTTAGTGATTAAAACGCTCTTGAGGACACACGGTGATAATGTCTAGTTACTTTCACCATGATTTTATTAACTTACGGTCATTGCCTTGATAAGTTGTTATGTGGGTGGACCGGAGCTAAGGTAAAGTTCCTACTTGAACAAACACATACTTATGATTATACTCTCCATGCAAGCATCCACAGGTACAAGAGAAGTAGTTAAGATAAATCTAACCATAGCATTAAACATATGGATCCAAAACAGCCCCTCGCGGAACAGTTCACGGACTGGGGTTTAGGCTTCAGTCACTCCCGCAACCCATCATCTACAAACAAATTCCAGAATGCCTTTCCCTAGGCCCAAAGAAGGTGAAGTGTCATGTAGTTGACGTTCACACGACACCACTAGAGGAAGAACAACAGAACATATCATCGAAACATTGAACAGTGACACTCTTCACATGATTACTAATAATAAGACTTCTCCCATGTCCTCAAGAAATTTAGAACTACTCAAAACTCATAATATTGAACATGTTCAGTAGGTACAAATATGCAATCAGTAATCTGAACACATGAATCTTCCACCAAGTAAACCAACTAGCATCAACTATGATATGTAATCAACACTACTAGCACCCCCAGGTACCAATCTGAGGATTCATACAAAGATTGAGCACAAGAGATGAACTAGAGTTTGGAGATGAGATGGTGCTGGTGAAGATGTTAGTGAAGATGAGGCCTCCCACGATGAGAGGAATGTTGGCGATGATGATCCCTATGATTTTCCCCTCCTGGAGGGAATTTTCCCTAGTGGAATTGCTCGACTGAAGAGAAAAAGTGCCCCGCCTCTGGTTCCACCTTGAGACGGCGGCGGTTGTCCCGAAAGTCCTCTCTCGATTTTTTTTTCTAGAGTAAATGGCCTCATATTGTAGAAGGATGTCAGTAGCCGGCCTCTATGGGCCCCACAAGTCACCATGGCGTGCACCCCTGGCTTGTGGGCCCATCAAGGCTCATCTCCGGCACTTCTTTCTTCTAGTATTTTTGTATATTTCAAAATAAATATCCGTAAATTTTCACGCTATTTTGTGCTCCGGAGAATTGCTATCTCTGTTGTAGCATTTTCAAGTCAGAATTCCAGCTGCCAGTAATCTCCCTCTTTTGATGTAGTTTGCATTTTACGAGAAAAAGACATTAGAATTGCATCATAATATGAATTATAACTTCAAAATAAGATTAAAAAAAGTAGGAAATCATGATGCAAAATGGAGGTATCAATATCTACCCCGAGTGAGACTAGTCCTTCGTGGGCCTAGGCCGTGATGACATAGACAAGGTTGCTTCTTCGTGGCCCCTTCATGGGTGGAGTGTTGGGGAACACAGTAATTTCAAAAAAAATTCCTATGCACACGCAAGATCCTGGTGATGCATAGCAACGAGAGGGGAGAGTATCATCTACATACCCTCATAGACCGTAAGCGGAAGCGTTATGACAAAGCGGTTGATGTAGTCGTACGTCTTCACGATCGACCGATCTAGCACCGAAGGTACGACACCTCTGTGATCTACACACGTTCGGCTCGGTGACGTCCCGCGAACTCATGATCTAGTAGAGCTTCAAGGGAGAGCTTCGTCAGCACGATGGCGTGATGATGGTGATGATGTTGCTATCGGAACAGGGCTTCGCCTAAGCACCGCTACGATATTACCGAGGTGGATTATGGTGGAGGGGGGCACGACACACGGCTAAAAGATCAATGATCAACTTGTGCATCCATGTGGTGCCCCCCTCCCCCGTATATAAAGGAGTGGAGGAGGGGGAGGGGGCGGCCTCCTAGGCACGCCCCAAGGGGAGTCCTGCTCCCACCGGGAGTAGGATTCCCCCCCCCCTTGCCTTGATGGATTTAGGAGAGAAGGAAGGAGGAGGGAGGAGGAAGGAAAGGGGGACGGCCCCCCTCCCAATTCGGATTGGGCTTGGGGGGCGCCCCCTCCTTTGCTCCTTTCCCCTCTCTCCCACAAAGGCCCAATAAGGCCCATATACCTCCCGGGGGTTCCAGTAACCTCCCGGTGCTTCGGTATATTCCCGATTTCACCCGGAACCATTCCGATGTCCAAACATAGGCTTACAATATATCGATCTTTACGTCTCGACCATTTCGAGACTCCTCGTCATGTCCGTGATCAAATCCGAGACTCTGAACTACCTTTGGTACATCAAAACACATAAACTCGTAATACCGATCGTCACCGAACGTTAAGCGTGCGGACCCTACTGGTTCGAGAACTATGTAGGCATGACCGAGACATGTCTCCGGTCAATAACCAATAGCGGAACCCGGATGCTCATATTGGTTCCTACTTATTCTACAAAGATCTTTATCGGTCAAACCGCATAATGATATACGTTGTTCCCTTTGTCATCGGTATGTTACTTGCCCGACATTCGATCGTCGGTATCTCAATACCTAGTTTAATCTCGTTACCGGCAAGTATCTTTCCTCGTTCCGTAATGCTACATCCCGTAACTAACTCATTAGCTACATTTCTTGCAAGGCTTATAGTGATGTACATTACCGAGAGGGCCCAGAGATACCTCTCCGACAATCGGACTGACAAATCCTAATCTTGATCCATGCAACTCAACAAACACCATCGGAGACACCTGTAGAGCACCTTTATAATCACCCAATTACGTTGTGACGTTTGGTAGTACACAAAATGTTCCTTCGGTATTCGGAAGTTGCATGATCTCATAGTCATAGAAACATGTATAGTTACGGAGAAAGCAATAGCAACAAACTAAACGATCATCGTGCTAAGCTAACAGATGGGTCAAGTCAATCACATCATTCTCTAATGATGTGATACCGTTAATCAAATGACAACTCATGTCTATGGTTAGGAAACATAACCATCACTGATTTAACGAGCTAGTCAAGTAGAGGCAAACTAGTGACACTCTGTTTGTCTATGTATTCACACATGTACTAAGTTTCCGATTAATACAATTATAACATGAATAATAAACATTTATCATGATATAAGGAAATATAAATAACAACTTTATTATTGCCTCTAGGGCATATTCCTTCAGTCTCCCACTTGCACTAGAGTCAATAATCTAGATTACATTGTAATGATTCTTACACCATGATGACCCACAAGTGTAGGGGATCTATCTAGTCCTTTCGATAAGTAAGAGTGTCGAACCCAACGAGGAGCAGAAGGAAATGATAAGCAGTTTTCAGTAAGGTATTCTCTGCAAGCACTGAAATTATCAGTAACAGATAGTTTTGTGATAAGGTAATTTGTAACGGGTAATAAGTAATAAAAGTAAATAAGGTGCAGCAAGATGGCCCAATCCTTTTTGTAGCAAAGGACAAGCCTGGACAAACTCTTATATTAAGTAAAGCGCTCCCGAGGACACATGGGAATTATCGTCAAGCTAGTTTTCATCACGCTCATATGATTCGCGTTAGGTACTTTGATAATGTGATATGTGGGTGGACCGGTGCTTGGGTATTGCACTTCCTTGGACAAGTATCCCACTTATGATTAACCCCTATTGCAAGCATCCGCAACTACAACAGAAGTATTAAGGTAAACCTAACCATAGCATGAAACATATGGCTCCAAATCAGCCCCTTACGAAGCAACTCATAAACTAGGGTTTAAGCTTCTGTCACTCTAGCAACCCATCATCTACTTATTACTTCCCAATGCCTTCCTCTAGGCCCAAACAATGGTGAAGTGTCATGTAGTCGACGTTCACATGACACCACTAGAGGAAAGACAACATACATCTCATCAAAATATCGAACGAATACCCAATTCACATGACTACTTATAGCAAGACTTCTCCCATGTCCTCAGGAACAAACGTAACTACTCACAAATCATATTCATGTTCATAATCAGAGGGGTATTAATATGCATAATGGATCTGAACATATGATCTTCCACCAAGTAAACCAACTAGCATCAACTACAAGGAGTAATCAATACTACTAGCAACCCACATGTACCAATCTGAGGTTTGGATAGAAAGATTGGATACAAGAGATAAACTAGGGTTTGAGATGAGATGGTGCTGGTGAAGATGTTGATGGAGATTGACCCCCTCCCGATGAGAGGATCGTTGGTGATGATGATGGTGATGATTTCCCCCTCACCGAGGGAAGTTTCCCCGGTAGAATAACTCCGCCAGAGCCCTAGATTGGTTCCACCAAGGTTCCGCCTCATGGCGGCGGAGTTTCGTCCCGTGAGATTGCTTATGATTTTTTCCTCGACAAAAGAGTCCATATAGCCAAATATGGGCATCAGAGAGCCACCAGGGGGCCCACGAGGCAGGGGGCGTGCCCCCACCCTCGTGGACGGTGGGTGGCCCCCTCTAGTACTTCTTTCGCCCAATATTTTTTGATATATTCTGAAACGTGCTCCCGTGAAGTTTCAGGACTTTTGGAGATGTGCAGAATAGGTCTCTAATATTTGCTCCTTTTCCAGCCCAGAATTCCAGCTGCCGGCATTCCCCCTCTTCATGTAAACCTTGTAAAATAAGAGAGAAAAGGCATAAGTATTGTGACATAATGTGTAATAACAGCCCATAATGCAATAAATATCAATATAAAAGCATGATGCAAAATGGACGTATCAACTCCCCCAAGCTTAGACCTCGCTTGTCCTCGAGCGAAAGCCGAAATCGAAAAATATGTCCACATGTTTAGAGATAGAGGCGTCGATAAAATAAAATACGGACATGAGGGCATCATGATCATTCTTAGAACAGCAACATATATGTATATTGTCATATGATCTCTTATGCTAAAGTAACAATTCATTCACATACTCAAGTATGAATCAGAAACTTCATTGAAAACTAACAAACTATAATCTCAGTCATTGAAGCAATTGCAATTTATCATGACATAGGAAAGAGTCAATATAAGAGCTTCTCAGCAAGTCCACATACTCAACCATCATTTAGTCTTCCACAATTTCAACACTCACGCGATATTTATGGTTATGAAGTTTTAATCGGACACAGAGAAAGATAGGGGATTATAGTTTTTGCCTCCCAACTTTTTACCTCAAGGGTAATGTCAACAATAATAGTTCATAAAAACTCACATCCAAATAGCTATATATACCTGGATCTTTCCAACACATTGTGCTTACCAAAGGATAAAATGTAAAAAGGAAAGGTGAAGATCACTGTGACTGTTGCATGAAGTATAAGACAAGAATAAAAGATAGGCCCTTCACAGAGGTTGTCATGTGCTTTTATAGTTGGATGCAAAAAATCTTAATGCGAAAGAACGTCACTTTATATTGCCACTTGTGATATGGACCTTTATTATGCAGTCCGTCGCTTTTATTTCTTCCACATCACAAGATCGTATAAAGCTTATTTTCTCCATGCTAATAAATCATACATATTTAGAGAGCAATTTTTATTGCTTGCAACGATGACAACTTACTTGAAGAATCTTACTCAATCCATAGGTAGATATGGTGGGCTCTCATGGCAAAACTGGGTTTGAGGATATTTGGAAGCACAAGTAGTATCTCTACTTGGTGCATGGAATTTGGCTAGCATGAGAGGGAAAGGCAAGCTCAACATGCTGGATGATCCATGGCAATATAATTTATCTCAGATGCAAGAAAACATAACCCATTACGTTGTCTTCCTTGTCCAACATCAACTCTTTAGCATGTCATATTTTAATGAGTGCTCACAATCATAAAAGATGTCCAAGATAGTATATTTATATGTGAAAACCTCTCTTTCTTTATTACTTCCTATTAATTGCAACAATGACCAAAACTATGTTTGTCAACTCTCAACAATTTTTATTCATCATACCCTTTATACGTGAAGTCATTACTCTCCATAAGATCCATATGATCTCTTTATTTCTTTTTATTTCTTCTCTTTTATTCTATTCCCTCAAGATCATAGTAAGATAATCAAGCCCTTGACCCAACACTAATCTTTATTATATATAGCTCACGGACTCGATTAAATAGAAGGATCATAAAGCAAAACTCAAAACTATATCATACTAAAACTTTTATTCTACTAGATCAAGATATTACCAAAAGGATAGAACTAAGAAAAACAGTAAAGATAAAAGTGATGGTGATACGATACTGGGGCACTCCCCCAAGCTTGGCAGTTGCCAAGTGGAGTGCCCATACCCGATACTCAGTTCTTCTTTGTTGGTGAAGAAGGTGTTGGTGATGATGGATAGTCGCACATCAAGCGTAGGAGATCCTCCAATTTGCGGATAATGCCCTTGAGTGCGATGATATGCTTCTTCAACAAAATATTTTCACTTGTGAGATACTTGTTTTGAATGCGAGCTAACTCAATCATATTGAAAGCTTCAATCTCCATTGAGGTAAAGAGATTGTGGTGAGGTTGAAGGATGTCTTCTTCTACTACTGCCGGAACTTGATCCCCCATGGCCTTCTTGATCCCATCATCCTTTTTGATCTCTCCGGGCTCTTCTCTCTTCAGCTCTATCTTCATTAGCCAAGTATCGTTGCCCTCATTGTTGGAGGAGGAGGGAGATGACATGATGCCTGGCCTTGACAACCCTGGCAGAAAACAGCTTGAAACAAAAGCAGGAGATATTTGTATGATACGATGGTCAAAACCTTCGGGAGATTATATAATGAATTTTTGCCGACCAAAAGAAGTTTCGTGCAAGAAAACAGAGTCCGGAGGGCACAAGATGTGCCCACGAGGCAGGGGGTGTGCCCAGGGGGTAGGGCGCGCCCTCCACCCTCGTGGAAGCCTCGTGTCCTTTCCGGACTACTTCTTATTTTTCTATTTTCTTAAATATTCCAAAACAGAGAAAAATTGCCATTAGAACTATTTTGGAGTCGGTTTACTTACCGTACCACGTACCTATTCCTTTTCGGAGTCTGAAACGTTCTGGAAAGTGTCTCTTATGTATTCCTCCGGGGTTACGGCTTCAATAACATTGGTTTCAACATTTATGGGATTACAAGAGATATAATGTTTGATTCTTTGACCGTTCACCACTGATAACCCACAAGTATAGGGGATCACAACAGTTTTCGATAAGTAAGAGTGTCGAACCCAACGAGGAGCTAAAGGTAGAACAAATATTCCCGCAAGTTCTATCGACCACCGATACAACTCTACGCACACTTAGCGTTCGCTTTACCTAGAACAAGTATGAAACTAGAAGTACTTTGTAGGTGTTTTTGGATAGTTTTGCAAGATAATAAAGAGCACGTAAATAAAGAGTAGGGGATGTTTAGATAAATACACAACTAAGTTAGTTTTAGTAAAGTGCTTGTTGTTACGAGAAAGTTATTTGTCCCTAGGCAATCGATAACTAGACCGGCAATCATTATTGCAATTTTATATGAGGGAGAGGCATAAGCTAACATACTTTCTCTAGTTGGATCATATGCACTTATGATTGGAACTCTAGCAAGCATCCGCAACTACTAAAGATCATTAAGGTAAAACCCAACCATAGCATTAAAGTATCAAGTCCTCTTTATCCCATACACAAACAACCTACTTACTCGGGTCTGTACTTCTGTCACTCACGCCACCCACCATAAGCAAATCATGAACATATTGCAAACCCTATAGCACGGATCCCTCACGCTTGCGCGACACGGAGAGCACCATAGGACAACACCGATAATAAAACATGCAACTCAAACCAATCATGATCATCAAATAACCCATAGGACAAAACAGATCTACTCAAACATCATAGGATAGCCATACATCATTGGGAAATAATATATAGCGTTGAGCACCACATTTAAGTAGAAATTACAACGGGTAAGAGAGAGGTTATACCGATGCATAGAGGGGGGAAGAGTTGGTGATGATGGCGGTGAAGTTGTTGGTGAAGATTGCGGTGATGATGATAGCCACGGTAGCGTTGCGGTGCCACCGGAAGAGAAGGGGAGAGGGGGCCCCTTCATCTTCTTCTTCCTTGACCTCCTCCCTAGTTGGGAGAAGGGTTTCCCCTCTGGTCCTTGGCCTCCATGGCGTGGGAGGGGCGAGAGCCCCTCCGAGATTGGATCTGTCTCTCTGCCTCTCTCTATTTCTGCGTTCTCAGATTCTACCCTTTCACCGTTTCTTATATTCCCGGAGATCCGTAACTCTGATTGGGCTGAAATTTTAACATGATCTCTATCTAGATATTAGCTTTCTTGCGACGAAAGAAGGGCATCAACCGCCTTACGGGGTGGCCACGAGGGTCAGGGGCGCGCCCCTTGCCTCGTGGCCCCCTCGGGAATCGTCTCGCGTGGATTTTTCTTCCCAAAAATCATATATATTCCAAAAAAAAATCTCCGTCAGTTTTTATCCCGTTTGGACTCCGTTTGATATGGATATTCTGCAAAAGAAAAAACATACAACAAACAGGAACTGGCACTGGGCACTGGATCAATATGTTAGTCCCAAAAATAGTATAAAAAGTTGCCAAAAGTATATGAAAGTTGAATAATATTGGCATGGAACAATAAAAAAATTATAGATACGACGGAGACGTATCAGCATCCCCAAGCTTAATTCCTTCTCGTCCTCGAGTAGGTAAATGATAAAAAAGATAAATTTTGATGTGGAATGCTACCTAGCATAATCTTGATCATGTATCTAATCATGGCATGAATATTAAGATACAAGTGATTCAAAGCAATAGTCTATCATTTGACATAAAAACAATAATACTTCAAGCCTACTAATAAAGCAATCATGTCTTTTCAAAATAACATGGCCAAAGAAAGTTATCCCTACAAAATCATATAGTCTGGCTATGCTCCATCTTCACCACACAAAATATTTACATCATGCACAACCCCGATGACAAGCCAAGAAATTGTTTCATACTTTTGACGTTCTCAAACCTTTTCAACTTTCACGCAATACATGAGCGTGAGCCATGGACATAGCACTATAGGTGGAATAGAATGGTGGTTGTGGAGAAGACAAAAAGGAGAAGATAGTCTCACATCAACTAGGCGTATCAACGGGCTATGGAGATTCCCATCAATAGATATCAATGTGAGTGAGTAGCGATTGTCATGCAACGGATGCACTACGAGCTATAAGTGTATGAAAGCTCAAACTGGAAACTAAGTGGGTGTGCATCCAGCTTGCTTGCTCATGAAGACCTCGGGCATTTGAGGAAGCCCATCATCGGAATATACAAGCCAAGTTCTATAATGAAAATTCCAACTAGTATATGAAAGTGATAACTCAAGAGACTCTCTATATGAAGAACATGGTGTGATACGTCTCCGTCGTATCTATAATTTTTGATTGTTCCATGCCAATATTATTCAACTTTCATATACTTTTGGCAACTTTTTATACTATTTTTGGGACTAACATATTGATCCAGTGCCCAGTGCCAGTTCCTGTTTGTTGCATGTTTTTTTCCGCAGAAAATCCATATCAAATGGAGTCCAAACGGGATAAAAACGAACGGAGATTTTTTTTGGAATATATGTGATTTTTGGGAAGTGAAATCAACACGAGACGATGCTCGAGGGGCCCACGAGGCAGGGGGGCGCGCCCCTGACCCTCGTTGCCAACCCGTAAGGCGGTTGATGCCCTTATTTCGCCGCAAGAAAGCCAATATCCGGATAGAGATCGTGTTAAAATTTCAGCCCAGTCGGAGTTACGGATCTCCGGGAATATAAGAAACGGTGAAACGGAAGAATCTGAGAACGCCGAAACAGAGAGAGACAGAGAGACAGATCCAATCTCGGAGGGGCTCTCGCCCCTCCCATGCCATGGAGGCCATGGACCAGAGGGGAAACCCTTCTCCCATTTAGGGAGGAGGTCAAGGAAGAAGAAGAAGGAGGGGGATCTCTCCCCCTCGCTTCCGGTGGCACTGGAGTGCCATCGGGGGCCATCATCATCACCGCAATCTTCACCAACAACTTCACCGCCATCATCACCAACTCTCCCCCCTCTATGCAGTGGTGTAACCTCTCTCTTACCCGCTGTAATCCCTACTTAAACATGGTGCTCAACGCTATATATTATTTCCCAATGATGTATGGCTATCCTATGATGTTTGAGTAGATCCGTTTTGTCCTATGGGCTATTTGATGATCAATATTAGTTTGAGTTACATGTTTTATTATTGGTGCTGTCCTATGGTGCTCTCCGTGTCGCGCAAGCGTGAGGGATCCCCGCTGTAGGGTGTTGCAATACGTTCATGATTCTCTTATAGTGGGTTGCGTGAGTGACTGAAACACAAACCCGAGTAAGGGGGTTGTTGCGTATGGGATAAAGAGGACTTGATGCTTTAATGCTATGGTTGGGTTTTACCTTAATGATCTTTAGTAGTTGCGGATACTTGCTAGAGTTCCAATCATAAGTGCATATGATCCAAGTAGAGAAAGTACGTTAGCTTATGCCTCTCCCTCAAATAAAATTGCAATAATGATTACCGGTCTAGTTATCGTTTGCCTAGGGACAAATAACTTTCTCGTAACAAAAAGCTCTCTACTAAAACTAATTTATTTGTGTCTCTATCTAAACAGCCCCTACTTTTTATTTATGCGCTCTTTATTATCTTGCAAACCTATTCAGAAACACCTACAAAGTACTTCTAGTTTCATACTTGTTCTAGGTAATGTGAACGTCAAGCGTGCGTAGAGTTGTATCGGTGGTCGATAGAACTTGAGGGAATATTTGTTCTACCTTTATCTCCTCGTTGGGTTCGACACTCTTACTTATCGAAAACTCTTGCGATCCCCTATACTTGTGGGTTATCAAGACCTTTTTCTGGCGTCGTTGCCGGGGAGCAATAGCGTGGGGTGAATATTCTCGTGTGTGCTTGTTTGCTTTATCACTAAGTAATTTTTATTTTCTGTTCTTAGTTGTTCTCTATCTTTAGTTTTGGATATGGAACACGAAATACCAAAACAATTAGGTGTACTTGGTACTCATGGAGATGAGGAACCTCCTAAAACCCTCGATGCTCAATATGTGAAAAATATTATGTACCACTTTGATAATCCTGAGAAAACCTCATTCAATATGGTAATGGGAGTAACGTTGGATCAACGTGAATACTTTAGGGATTATCGCTTGACACAAAAAGGGAAACTATTATGGGATCAAATTTATATGTTGAAGTGGTATGCTCGACAAGTATGCTTGAGATATGATTATACTTGTTGCTCTAGGATGACGGCTCCACACCTTCCATTTTCATGTGAATTTAATGATAATGAAACCTTGGCTTCTTATGCTAATGGTATATATGATTACTATGATGTGGAACAAATAGAAGGATTTGTTGCTTTTAAAGGTGCTTATGAAATTGAATCTTTGGTTGAAAAGTATGAAGCTTTTGATGATGATGTTTATAGGCCTGAAAATTTAGCTATCCTAAAATATTGCAATGATAATTATGAATATAATTCCTATATTAACGCGCTTATTAAGAAAGTATCCGCTGTTCAAGAAGAAACTAATATTTTGCGGGAATCTATGGAAGAAGAAGTTGATGAAACTGTGAGCTCAATGAAAAAGATGAGGAGGAGAGCGAAGAACAAAAGGAGAAAGAGTGGATTGATCACCCGTGCCCACCTTCTACTGAGAGTAACTCTTCAACTCATACATTGTTTAATTTCCTTTCATGCTTACCGAAGGATGAATGCTATGATAATTTCTATGATCCCGTCGATTCTTTTGAAATATCCCATTTTGATGATGCTTGCTATGCTTGTGGCCAAGATGCCAATATGAATTATGCTTATGGAGATGAACTTGCTATAGTTCCTTATGTTAAACATGAAATTATTGCTATTGCACGCACACATGATAGTCCTATTATCCTTTTGAATTCTCCCAATTACACTATATCGGAGAAGTTTGCTTTTATTAAGGATTATATTGATGGGTTGCCTTTTACCATTGCACATGATGTTTTTTATAGATATAACATGCATGTGCTTGCTGCTCCTAGTTGCAATTATTATGAGAGAGGAACTATATCTCCACCTCTCTATGTTTCCAACACGAAAAAATTGCAAGAAACTGTTTATACTATGCATTGGCCTTTACTATGTGTGCATGAATTGTTCTTTTATGACATGCCAATGCATAGGAAGAGAGTTGGACTTCGTCATTGCTTGTTATATGTTACTTTGTTCTCACTACTAAATTACAAATCATTGTTGATTCAAATTGGCTTTGATATACCTTGGGATCCGGGTGGATTCACTACTTGAGCACTATATGCCTAGCTTAATGGCTTTAAAGAAAGCGCTGCCAGGGAGAGAACCCGGAAGTTTTAGAGAGTCATTTATTTCTGTTGACTTTCATATAGTTTAAAAACAACAAAAATAAATAGGGGAACCCAAAAAAATTTCAAAAAGGAAAGTGAAAGTGAGAAAGACAAGCATTGTTGAAGTGGGAGAGCTCCTTGAACTTTGTTCATGCTCATGGCAACTTTGTGAATCTTGATTATAGAAACTTTTCAACAAAAATAATTATCCCCTTGTACAATTCCATTGTATTATAAAAATAATGTGCCAAGGTTTGCCTTTAGGATGTTTACATTTGCTTGATGGTTTGTACGGTGCAGGACAGAAACTTTGGTTGTAGTGCGCGATTTTACATTTTTAGCTGGAACGTCAAATGGTTCTGATTCCTTTTGCACTGTCTTCCTATACAAATCTTTTATTTTTCCTAATTTGGGTAGAATTTTTCAAGTATCATAAGTATGGTTAATGTTCAGATGATTACAGACTGTTCTGTTTTAGACAGATTCTGTTCTTGATGCATAGTTTGCTTGTTTTGATGAAACTATCGATTCATATCAGTGGATTAAGCCATGAAAAAGTTATATTACAGTAGACACAATGCAAAAACAAAATATGAATTGGTTTTCAACAGTACTTAAAGTAGTGATTTGCTTTATTATACTAACGGATCTTACCGAGTTTTCTGTTGAAGTTTTGTGTGGATGAAGTGTTCGATGATCGAGAAGGTCTCGATGTGAGAAGAAGGAAGAGAGGCAAGAGCTCAAGCTTGGGGATGACCGAGGCACCCCAAGTAAACATTCAAGTATACTCAAGCGTCTAAGCTTGGGGATGCCCCGGAAGGCATCCCCTCTTTCTTCAATAAGTATCGGTATGTTTTCGGATTCGTTTCGTTCATGCGATATGTGAAATCTTGGAGCGTCTTTTGCATTTACTTCTCATTTTTCTTTTATGCACCATGCTGGTACGAGATAGTCCTTGGTTTATTTATAGAATGCTCATTGCACTTCACTTATACCTTTTGAGTATGGCTTTATCGAATGCTTCATGTGCTTCACTTATATCATTTGAAGTTTGGATTGCCTGTTTCTCTTTACATAGAAAACCGCCATTTGTAGAATGCTCTTTTGCTTCACTTATATTTTTTAGAGCACGGGCATATCTTCTGTAGAAATAATTAAACTCTCTTGCTTCACTTATATCTATTTAGAGAGATGACAGGAACTGGTTATTCATATGGTTAGTCATAAAATCCTACATAAAACTTGTAGATCGCTGAATATAATATGTTTGATTCCTTGCAATAGTTTTGTGATATAAAGATGGTGATATTAGAGTCATGCTAGTGGGTAGTTGTGGATTAGTAGAAATACGTGTGTTGAGGTTTGTGATTCCCGTAGCATGCACGTATGGTGAACCATTATGTAACAAAGTCGGAGCATGATTTATTTATTGATTGTCTTCCTTATGAGTGGCGGTCGGGGATGAGCGATGGTCTTTTCCTACCAATATATCCCCCTAGGAGCATGCGCGTAGTACTTTGTTTCGATGACTAATAGATTTTTGCAATAAGTATGTGAGTTCTTTATGACTAATGTTGAGTCCATGGATTATACGCACTCTCACCCTTCCACCATTGCTAGCCTCTCTAGTACCGTGCAACTTTCGCCGGTACCATAAACCCACCATATACCTTCCTCAAAACAGCCACCATACCTACCTATCATGGCATTTCCATAGCCATTCCGAGATATATTGCCATGCAACTTCCATCATCATCATATACATGACTTGAGCATTCATTGTCATATTGCTTTGCATGATCGTAAGATAGCTAGCATGATGTTTTCATGGCTTGTCCGTTTTTTGATGTCATTGCTATGCTAGATCATTGCACATCCCGGTACACCACCGGAGGCATTCATATAGAGTCATATCTTTGTTCTAGTATCGAGTTGTAATATCGAGTTGTAAGTACATAAAAGTGTGATGATCATCATTATTAGAGCATTGCCCCAATGAGGAAAGGATGATGGAGACTATGATTCCCCCACAAGTCGGGATGAGACTCCGGACGAAAAAAATAAAAAATAAAAAGAGAAACGCCAAAAAAAGAGAAGGCCCCAAAAAAAGAGACAAAAAAGAAAATAAAAAAAATGAGAGAAAATGAGAGAAGGGGCAATGTTACTATCCTTTTACCACACTTGTGCTTCAGAGTAGCACCATGTTCTTCATATAGAGAGTCTCTTGAGTTAGCACTTTCATATACTAGTGGGAATTTTCATTATAGAACTTGGCTTGTATATTCCGATGATGGGCTTCCTCAAATGCCCGAGGTATTCATGAGCAAGCATGTTGGATGCACAGCCACTTAGTTTCAGTTGGAGCTTTCATACACTTATAGCTCTAGTGCATCCGTTGCATTGCAATCCCTACTCACTCACATTGATATCTATTGATGGGCATCTCCATAGCCCGTTGATACGCCTAGTTGATGTGAGACTATATTCTCCTTTTTGTCTTCTCCACAACCACATTCTATTCCACCCATAGTGCTATATCCATGGCTCACGCTCATGTATTGCGTGAAAGTTGAAAAGGTTTGAGAACGTCAAAAGTATGAAACAATTGCTTGGCTTGTCATCGGGGTTGTGCATGATGTGAATATTTTGTGTGGTGAAGATGGAGCATAGCCAGACCATATGATTTTGTAGGGATAACTTTCTTTGGTCATGTTATTTTGAAAAGACATGATTGCCTTATTAGTAGGCTTGAAGTATTATTGTTTTTATGTCAAATGATAGACTATTGCTTTGAATCACTCATGTCTTAATATTCATGCCATGATTAGATACATGATCAAGATTATGCTAGGTAGCATTCCACATCAAAAATTATCTTTTTTATCATTTACCTACTCAAGGACGAGCATGAATTAAGCTTGGGGATGCTGATACGTCTCCGTCGTATCTATAATTTTTGATTGTTCCATGCCAATATTATTCAACTTTCATATACTTTTGGCAACTTTTTATACTATTTTTGGGACTAACATATTGATCCAGTGCCCAGTGTTACTTCCTATTTGTTGCATGTTTTTTGTTTCGCAGAAAATCCATATCAAACGGAGTCCAAACGGGATAAAAACGGACGGAGATTTTTTTGGAATATATGTGATTTTTGGGAGGTGAAATCAACGCGAGACGATGCTCGAGGGGCCCACGAGGTAGGGGGCGCGCTCCTGCCCCTCGTGGCCACCCCATAAGGCGGTTGATGGTCTTGTTTCGCCGCAAGAAAGCTAATATCCGGATAGAGATCGTGTTAAAATTTCAGCCCAATTGGAGTTACGAATCTCCGGGAATATAAGAAACGGTGAAAGGGAAGAATCTGAGAACGCAGAAACAGAGAGAGTCAGATCCAATCTCGGAGGGGCTCTCGCCCCTCCCACGCCATGGAGGCCATGGACCAGAGGGAAAACCCTTCTCCCATCTAGGGAGGAGGTCAAGGAAGAAGAAGAAGGAGGAGGGGGGCTCTCTCCCCCTCGCTTCCAGTGGCACCAGAGTGCCACCGGGGGCCATCATCATCACCGCAATCTTCACCAACAACTTCACCGCCATCATCACCAACTCTTCCCCCCCTCTATGCAGCGGTGTAACCTCTCTCTTACCCGCTGTAATCCCTACTTAAACATGGTGCTCAACACTATATATTATTTCCCAATGATGTATGGCTATCCTATGATGTTTGAGTAGATCCATTTTGTCCTATGGGCTATTTGATGAACAAGATTGGTTTGAGTTGCATGTTTTATTATTGGTGATGTCCTATGGTGCTCTCCGTGTCGCGCAAGCGTGAGGGATCCCCGCTGTAGGGTGTTGCAATACGTTCATGATTCTCTTATAGTGGGTTGCGTAAGTGACTGAAACACAAACCCGAGTAAGGGGGTTGTTGCGTATGGGATAAAGAGGACTTGATGCTTTAATGCTATGGTTGGGTTTTACCTTAATGATCTTTAGTAGTTGCGGATGCTTGCTAGAGTTCCAATCATAATTGCATATGATCCAAGTAGCGAAAGTATGTTAGCTTATGCCTCTCCCTCAAATAAAATTGCAATAATGATTACCGGTCTAGTTATCATTTTCCTAGGGACAAATAACTTTCTCATAACAAAAAGCTCTCTACTAAAACTAATTTATTTGTGTCTCTATCTAAACAGCCCCTAATTTTTATTTATGTGCTCTTTATTATCTTGCAAACCTATTCAAAAACACCTATAAAGTACTTCCAGTTTCATACTTGTTCTAGATAAAGCGAACGTCAAGTGTGCATAGAGGTGTATCGGTGGTCGATAGAACTTGAGGGAATATTTGTTCTACCTTTAGATCCTCGTTGGGTTCGACACTCTTACTTATCGAAAACTGTTGCGATCCCCAATACTTGTGGGTTATCATGGTGCTACTCTGAAGCACAAGTGTGGTAAAAGGATAGTAACATTGCCCCTTTTCTATTTTTCTCTCTTTTTTTTGTTTTTTTGGACCTTCCTTTTTTTGGCCTTTCTCTTTTTTTCATCTGGAGTCTCATCCCGACTTGTGGGGGAATCATAGTCTCCATCATCCTTTCCTCACTAGGGCAATGCTCTAATAACAATGATCATCACACTTTTATTTACTTACAACTCAATATTACAACTCGATATCTAGAACAAAGATATGACTCTATATGAATGCCTCCGGCAGTGTACCGGGATGTGCAATGATCTAGCGTAGCAATGACATCAAAAAATGGACAAGCCATGAAAACATCATGCTAGCTATCTTACGATCATGCAAAGCAATATGACAATGAATGCTCAAGTCATGTATATGATGATGATGGAAGTTGCATGGCAATATATCTCGGAATGGCTATGGAAATGCCATGATAGGTAGGTATGGTGGCTGTTTTGAGGAAGGTATATGGTGGGTTTAAGGTACCGGCGAAAGTTGCGTGATACTAGAGAGGCTAGCAATGATGGAAGGGTGAGAGTGCGTATAATCCATGGACTCAACATTAGTCATAAAGAACTCACATACTTATTGCAAAAGTCTATTAGCTATGGAAACAAAGTACTACGCGCATGCTCCTAGGGGGTTAGATTGGTAGGAAAAGACCATCGCTCGTCCCCGACCGCCACTCATAAGGAAGACAATCAATAAATACCTCATGCTCCGACTTCGTTACATAACGGTTCACAATACGTGCATGCTACGGGAATCACAAACCTCAACACAAGTATTTCTAGTAATCCACAACTATCCACTAGCATGACTCTAATATCACCATCTTTATATCGCAAAACTATTGCTAGGAATCAAACATATGATATTCAGTGATCTATAAGTTTTATGTAGGATTTTATGACTAACCATGTGAATGTCCAATTCCTATCATCTCTCTAAATAGATATAAGTGAAGCAAGAGAGTTTAATTATTTCTACAAAAGATATGCCCGTGCTCCAACAAATATAAGTGAAGCAAAAGAGCATTCTACAAATGGCGGTTTTCTATGTAAAGAGAAACATGCAATCCAAACTTCAAATGATATAAGCGAAGCACATGAAGCGTTCTATAAAGCCATACTCAAAAGATATAAGTGAAGTGCAATGAGCATTCTATAAATCAACCAAGGACTATCTCATACCAGCATGCTGCATAAAAGAAAAGTGAAAACTAAATGCAAAAGACGCTCCAAGATTGCACATATCGCATGAACGAAACAAATCCGAAAACATACTGATACCTGTTGAAGAAAGAGGGGATGCCTTCCGGGGCATCCCCAAGCTTAGATGCTTGAGTCTCCTTGAATATATACTTGGGGTGCCTCGTGCATCCCCAAGCTTGAGCTCTTGCCTCTCTTCCTTCTTCTCACATCGAGACCTTCTCGATCATCGAACACTTCATCCACACAAAACTTCAACAGAAAACTCGGTAAGATCTGTTAGTATAATAAAGCAAATCACTACTCTAAGTACTGTTGAAAACCAATTCATATTTTGTTTTTGCATTGTGTCTACTGTAATATAACTTTTACATGGCTTAATCCACTGATATAAATCATTAGTTTCATCAAAATAAGCAAATTATGCATCAAAAACAGAATCTGTCTAAAATAGAACAATCTATAATAATATGAACATTCACCATACCTCTGGTACTCCAAAAATTCTACCAAAATTAGGGAAAATAAAAAATTTGTTAGAAGTACAGTGAAAAAAGAATCAGAACCATTTGACGTTCCAACAAAAAATGTAAAATTGTGCACTACGGCCAAAGTTTCTGTCCTGCACCGCACAAACCAACAAGCATTGTAAACATCCTAAAGGCAAACCTTGGCACATTATTTTTATAATACAATGGAATTGTACAAGGGGATAATTATTTTTGTTGAAAAGTTTCTGTAATCAAGATTCACAAAGTTTCCGTGAGCATGAACAAAGTTCGAGGCTAGCTCCCACTTCAACAATGCTCGTCTTTCTCACTTTCGCTTTTCTTTTTGGAGAAGTTTTAGGTTCCCGTCTTTATTTTTGTTGTTTTTAAACTATATAAAAGAACACAACAGAAATAAATGACTCTCTAAAACTTCCGGGTTGTCTCCCTGGCAGTGCTTTCTTTAAAGCCATTAAGCTAGGCATATAGTGCTCAAGCAATGGATCCACCCAGATCCCAAGGTATATCAAAGCCAATTTTAATTAACAATGATTTATAATTTATTAGTGAGCACCAAGTAACATATATCATGCAACAACGAATTCTAACTCTCTTCCTATGCATCGGCATGCCATAAAAGAACAATTCATGCACACAAAGTAAAGGCCAATGCATAGTATAAACAGTTTTTCTTGCAATTTTATCGTGTTGGAAACATAGAGAGGTGGAGATATCGTTCCTCCCTCATAATAATTTCAAGTAGGAGCAGCAAGCACATGCATATTATATCTATCAGAATCATCATGTGTAGTAGTAAAAGGCAACCCATCAATATAATCCTTAATAAGTGCAAGCTTCTCCGATATAGTGTAGTTTGGAGAATTCAAAAAGATAATAGGACTATCATGTGTGGGTGCAATAGCAACAATTTCATGTTTAACATAAGGAACTATAGCAAGTTCATCTCCATAAGCATAATTCATATTGGCATCTTGGCCACAAGCATAGCAAGCATCATCAAAAAGGGATATTTCAAAAGAATCAACGGGATCATAGCAATTATCATAGCATTCATCCTTCAGTAAGCATGAAGGAAAATTAAACAATGTATGAGTTGAAGAGTTACTCTCATTGTAAGGTGGGCACGGGTGATCAATCTGCTCTTCCTCCTTTTGTTCTTCGCTCTCCTCCTCATCTTTTTCATCCAATGAGCTCACAGTTTTATCAATTTCTTCTTCCATAGATTCCTGCAAAATATTAGTCTCTTCTGGGACAGCGGAGACTTTCTCAATAAACGCATCAATATCGGAATTGTATTCATAATTCTCATAAAAATATTTAGGATAGCTAAATTTTCAGGTCTGTAGACAACATCATAAAGATTTTCATATTCTTTGAACATAGATTCAATTTCATAAGCACCCATAAAAGCAACAAATTGGAATTGTATTCATAATTCTCATAAAAATATTTAGGATAGCTAAATTTTCAGGTCTGTAGACAACATCATAAAGATTTTCATATTCTTTGAACATAGATTCAATTTCATAAGCACCCATAAAAGCAACAAATTCTTCTATTTGTTCCACATCATAATAGTCATATATACCTCTAGCATAAGAAGCCAAAGTTTCATTATCATTAAATTTGCATAAAAGGGAAGGTGTGGAGCCTTCATCCTAGAGCAACAAGTATAATCATATCTCAAGCATAGTTGCCTAGCATACCATTTCAACATATAATTTTGATCCCATAATAGTTTCCGTTTTTGAGTCAAGCGATAATCCCTAAAGTATTCACGTTGATCCAACGTGTACCATTACCAAATTGAATGGGGTTTTCTCTGGATTATCAAAGTAGTACATAATATCTGTCACATAACGAGCATCGAGGGTTTTAGGAGGTTCCTCATCTCCATGAGCAGCAAGTACACCTAATTTTTTTGTATTTGGTGTTCCACATCCATAGATAAAGATAAAGAACAACTAAGAACAACAAATAAAAATTACTTAGTGATAAAGCAAACAAGCACACACGAGAATATTCACCCCACGCTATTGCTCCCCGGCAACGGCGCCAGAAAAAGGTCTTGATAACCCACAAGTATAGGGGATCGCAACAGTTTTCGATAAGTAAGAGTGTCGAACCCAACGAGGAGCTAAAGGTAGAACAAATATTCCCTCAAGTTCTATCGACCACCGATACAACTCTACGCACACTTAGCGTTTGCTTTACCTAGAACAAGTATGAAACTAGAAGTACTTTGTAGGTGTTTTTGGATAGGTTTGCAAGATAATAAAGAGCACGTAAATAAAGAGTAGGGGCTTTTTAGATAAAGACACAACTAAGTTAGTGTTAGTAAAGAGCTTGTTGTTACGAGAAAGTTATTTGTCCCTAGGCAATCGATAACTAGACCGGTAATCATTATTGCAATTTTATATGAGGGAGAGGCATAAGCTAACATACTTTATCTACTTGGATCATATGCACTTATGATTGGAACTCTAGCAAGCATCCGCAACTACTAAAGATCATTAAGGTAAACCCAACCATAGCATTAAAGTATCAAGTCCTCTTTATCCCATACGCAAACAACCTACTTACTCGGGTCTGTGCTTCTGTCAGTCATGCCACCCACCATAAGCAAATCATGAACATATTACAAACCCTACAGCGGGGATCCCTGACGCTTGCGCGACACGGGGAGCACCATAGGACAGCACCAATAATAAAACATGCAACTCAAACCAATAACTATCATCAAATAACCCATAGGATAAAACGGATCTACTCAAACATCATAGGATAGCCATACATCATTGGGAAATAATATATAGCGTTGAGCACCATGTTTAAGTAGAGATTACAGCAGGTAAAAGAGAGGTTACACCGCTGCATAGAGGGGGGAAGAGTTGGTGATGATGGCGGTGAAGTTGTTGGTGAAGATTGCGGTGATGATGATGGCCACGGCATTGTTCCGGCGCCACTAGAAGAGAAGGGGAGAGGGGGCCCCTTCGTATTCTTCTTCCTTGACCTCCTCCCTAGATGGGAGAAGGGTTTCCCCTCTGGTCCTTGGCCTCCATGGCGTGGGAGGGGCGAGAGCCCCTCCGAGATTGGATCCATCTCTCTGTCTTTCTCTATTTCTGCGTTCTCAGATTCTACCCTTTCACCATTTCTTATATTCCCGGAGATCCCTAACTCTGATTGGGCTGAAATATTAACATGATCTCTATCCAGATATTAGCTTTCTTACGGTGTAAGAAGGGCATCAACCGCCTTACGGGGTGTCCACGAGGGTCAGGGTCGCGCCTGCCCCCCTAGGGGGCGCCCCCCTGCCTCGTGGCCCCCTCGTGCATCGTCTCGCGTGGTTTTTTCTTCCGAAAAATCATATATATTCCAAAAAAAAATCTCCGGCAGTTTTTATCCCATTTGGACTCCGTTTGATATGGATATTCTGCGAAACAAAAAAAGATGCAACAAACAGGAACTGGCACTGGGCACTGGATCAATATGTTAGTCCCAAAAATAGTATAAAAAATTGCCAAAAGTATATGAAAGTTGAATAATATTAGCATGGAACAATCAAAAATTATAGATACGACGCAGATGTATCAACCACCCTCAGATTTGTGCCTTCGATGATGTAAGGACCTTCCCATTTAGAGAGGAGTTTGCCTGTAAAAAATCTAACGAGAGTTGTATAGCAATACATAATCACCTACATTAAACTCACGTTTTTGTATCCTTTTATCATGCCATCTTTTAACTTTTTCTTTAAACAGTTTGTCATTCTCATAGGCCTGGGTTCTCCATTCATCAAGTGAGCTAATGTCAAAAAGCCTCTTCTCACCGGCAAGTTTGAAATCATAGTTGAGCTCTTTAATGGCCCAATATGCCTTATGTTCTAGTTCAATAGGTAAGTTACATGCTTTACCATAAACCATTTTATACGGAGACATACCCATAGGATTTGTATATGCAGTTCTGTAGGCCCATAATGCATCATCAAGTTTCTTGGACCAATTCTTTCTAGATCTATTAACAGTCTTTTGCAAAATTAATTTAAGCTCTCTATTGCTCAATTCTACTTGACCACTAGACTGTGGGTGATAAGGAGATGCAATTCTATGATTAAGGTCATACTTAGCAAGCATTTTACGGAAAGCACCATGAATAAAATGTGAACCACCATCTGTCATTAGGCATCTAGGGACTCTAAACCTCGGAAAGTTAACTTCTTTAAGCATCTTAATAGAGGTGTTATGATCAGCACTACTAGTTGGAATAGCTTCTACCCACTTAGTAACGTAATCAACAGCAACAAAAATATGTGTGTACCCATTAGAGGAAGGAAAAGGTCCCATATAATCAAAGCCCCAAACATCAAATGGTTCAATAACAAGTGAATAACTCATAGGAATTTCTTGACGTCTACTAATATTACCAATTCTTTGACATTCATCACAAGACAAAACAAACTTATGGGCATCCTTGAAGAGAGTAGGCCAATAAAAACCGGATTGCAATACCTTATGTGCAGTTCTATCTCCAGCGTGGTGTCCTCCATAAGCCTCGGAGTGACACTTGCGTAGGATATGTTCCTGTTCATGCTTAGGTACACAACGTCTAATAACACCATCTACTCCTTCTTTATAAAGGTGTGGGTCATCCCAAAAGTAATGTCTTAAATCATAGAAGAACTTTTTGTTTTGTTGGTATGTGAAACTAGGTGTTATAAACTTAGCAACAATATAATTAGCATAATCAACATACCATGGAGTAGTACGAGAAGCATTTATGACAGCTAATTGTTCATCAGGGAAGCTATCATCTATAGGTAGTGGGTCATCAAGAAAATTCTCTAACCTAGACAAGTTGTCGGGGTTCTCAGCTCCATTTCTATCAATAATATGCAAATCAAATTCTTGTAGCAAGAGAACCCATCTAATAAGTCTAGGTTTAGCATCTTTCTTTTCCATAAGATATTTAATAGCAGCATGATCAGTGTGAACAGTTACTTTGGAATCAACAATATAAGGTCTGAACTTATCACAAGCAAACACAACTGCTAAAAATTCTTTTTCAGTAGTAACATAATTTCTTTGAGCACTGTCTAGAGTCTTACTAGCATATTGAATAACATTTAATTTCTTATCAACTCTTTCTCCTAGAACAGCCCCTACAGCATAATCACTAGCATCACACGTGATTTCAAATGGTAAATTCCAATCAAGAGGCTGAACAATAGGTGCTGAAACCAAAGCTTTCTTAAGTATTTCAAACGCTTCTACACAATCATCATCAAAGACAAAAGGAACATCTTTTTGTAAAAGATTACTCATAGGCCGAGAAATTTTAGAGAAGTCCTTAATGAACCTCCTATAAAAACCGACATGAGCAAGGAAGCTTCTTATACCTTTAATGTCCCTAGGACACGACATCTTCTTAATAGCATCAACTTTAGCTTTATCAACTTGAATACCTCTTTCAGAAATTTTATGCCCCAAGACAATACCTTCATTAACCATAAAGTGGCACTTCTCCCAATTCAAGACAAGATTAGTTTCTTCACATCTCTGCAAAACTTGATCAAGGTTGCTTAAGCAATCATCAAAAGAAGTTCCGTAAACGGAGAAATCATCCATGAAAATCTCAACAATCTTTTCACAAAAATCAGAGAATATAGCAGTCATACATCTTGGAAAAGTAGCAGGTGCATTGCATAAACCAAAAGGCATATGTCTATAAGCAAAGGTACCGAAAAGGCAAGTAAAAGTTGTCTTTTCTTGATCCTCTTTTGACACAGGTATTTGAGAGAAATCAGAATAACCATCTAGAAAGCAAAAATGTGTATGTTTGGATAATCTTTCTAGCATTTGATCAATAAAAGGTAAAGGGTAATGACCCTTGTTAGTAGCTTTATTTAATTTACAAAAATCAATTACCATTCTATAACGTGTAACAATTCTTTGTGGGATCAATTCATCTTTATCATTAGGAACAACAATAATTCCTCCCTTCTTAGGGACACAATGGACAGGACTTACCCACTGACTATCAGCAACGGGATAAATTATACCTGCCTCCAGAAGCTTCAGTATTTCTTTTCTTACCAATTCTTTCATCTTAGGATTTAACCGTCGTTGGTGATCAACAACCGGTTTCACGTCTTTCTCCAATTTTATTTTGTGCTGGCAGAGAGTGGGACTGATGCCCTTAAGATCATCAAGAGTATATCCAATAGCGGCATGGTGCTTGTCGTGGTTCTAACTCTGACAGTGATGTAGGGGGGTATGTATGGAGAGGCTAGATCTCAGCTATTGGGAAGTTGTAAACACACCAAGATGTACGAGTTCAGGCCCTTCGCGGAGGAAGTAACAGCCCTACGTCTCGGTGCCCGGAGGCGGTCGATTGGATTACTGGCGTGTGAATAATAGGGGTGCGAACCCTTCATACTGAGGAGGGGGGTGGCTTATATAGAGTTCGCCGGCCCCCTCCTGCCCTTAGTAATGCAGGGTTTAAGGTACATTTAAGGTTGGGAGTTACTAGTAACGCCCCTAATAAAGTGTGATAATGACCATAAAGACTACTTAATAGCCAACCGTTTGCCTGCGGAGTGACTTTAGGTCTCCTGGCAGTCGAGTGGTTGGCTTCGTGGTCGAGTGATGGCTTCTTGGTCGAGTGTCTTGAACCCGTCGAGTGGGATACCTTCAAGTCGATTGAAAGGTGACTTCTCCTAGGGATGTCCCAGGGTAGGGCTCTTTGGACAGGTCCGTGCCCCTACCCTAGGTACATGGCTTCATCATTAGCCCCCGAATGGATCGAGGTTAGAGTGGGGAAAGACTTGGAGATCTTTCCGACTGGTTCTTTGGGCTACGTGAGCGCCTCGTTTTGGGCCAATCGTCACGGATGACGTCATCAACCTCTTTCAGTCGCCTTGATCCATTCCAGGCCTTTCGTCGAGTGAATTTCTTTATGTGTGACATACCGAGCATCGGCGCGAGCGGGGTCTTCTATTTTAACAAGTTGTTCTAAGGCCCGCGGGTGTCGCGGGATTCAGATTTCAGGAAGCGCGCGGGACGGGAGCCGCCGCAGTAATCAGAAGCGATAAAGTGGAAGCTCCTTGATCCTCGTGTCGCCTTTTTCGCCACGTACTGCGCGCGCATCTGTTGCGGGATTTGACTGGATAGCCTGGGCCTACCAGTCAGCCACTCGGAAGCGGCCCTTTATAAGTTGCCAGCTCGGGGTTTCCAAATAGTGCGCTTCCTTCTTCCTCTCTCCCTTCGCGAGTTCCTCCGCCACCTCCGTTCTCACCCTAGCGCCGCGGGTCCGTGCAAGATTTGCCGGCGACGATGGCGAAGGACAAGACATCCGCCCTGGAGCGCGCGAAGAAGGCGGCGGCGCAGGGGAAAGGGAAGAGGTCCGCTCGGGGCGGATGCTCCTCAAGGTCTGCTCTGCCCCGAGGCTGGATCCAAGGCGATTGGATGCCGTCGGTGATCCGGCAAGAAGATCTCGACGACAAGGTCGAGGGGGGGGGTCATTCCCGACGAAGCCGCGCGTCTCCCGGGGAGAGAGATCGAACCCCAGCCCCGCGACGGTGAGTGCGTGCTCCTAGCCACCCATGTCGATCGCGGGTTTTCTCTGCCGCCCTATCCTTTTTTCCGGAGCTTCCTGAACTTCTTCGGAGCGCAGATTCACCACTTCACCCCCAACTCCATCGTATACCTCGCCGCTTTCATTTCCATGTGTGAGGGTTTCTTGGGTTGCCGCCCCCATTGGGGTCTCTTCAAGCACATCTTTACCTGCCGTTCTCAATCGGTCAAGAAGGCCAAGTCGAGTGATGAAAGGACGCAGGTGATCCAGCTGTGCGGGGGCCTGGCGATCCAGACGAGGGGAAAGAGTGGTTTTCCATCTATCACCTTTCCGGAGTCGGTCCGCGGCTGGCAGGCGACCTGGTTCTACTGTCAAGACCAGGCGACCCTAGGACAGTCGACTGGTCTCCCCCCTTTCTCACTCGACCGAGCTGAAAAACCTGCTTCTCTGAAAGTGGCGCCGGAGGAAAGGGCCCAAGTCAAAGTGCTGGCCGGTCAAGTGGTTGAGCTTGTCCGTGAGGGCGTGACGGGAATGGATTTGCTGGAGGTCTTCCTCCGGAGGCGCATCCAACCGCTCCAGGCTCGTGACCACCCGATGTGGCTATACTCGGGTCTCGACGACACCACTCGGATCCACCCGGAGGAGGTCACTGATGAGATGCTGGAGGGGTGGCTGTCGAGCATCAGAGGAAACAAGGACAACCCCCGAGGAGTCAGGAGGGTAATTCCACTCGACAACTCGTATGACGTGGACCAGGTATGTCTTTATGCTCCTGACTAAGATCTTGTTTTTCTTCATTGGTCTTCTTTGAGTTGGTCGATTAACCTTTGTCTTGTCTGTTGTTTTTCAGGCGACTACTGAGATGTACTCGACGCCCAACGGGGCACAGGGGCCAACTGAGGAAGGGGAGGCGAGCGGAGGTGAGAGCGGGGACGATCAAGGCGAGTGGGAGTCCGACGATGAAGGAGAGGGAGGCGACGACGTCGACTCCAGCGAAGAGGAGGAGGAGGAGGTTGAACCCCCCCGCCCGGAGGGGCGATCCAAGCTCACACATGATCCAGCGCGGGAGCGTGGTAGGGCGACTGATCCTGTTGGGAAGTCGTCGAAACGCCCTCGGACCTCTTCTCCTACGCCGACTGGAAAGGCTCCCAAGCACCCGCGCGCAGTGCCGTCCAAGCCGCCCAAGGCTCTGCCCAAGATGAAGATGGCCGTCCCCACCATTTCTGGGTAATAATACAACTTGTTTTCCTTTCTCGACCGTGGACGTATCCTTGGTCGATCCATTGAGCCAACCGACTGACTTTCGAGGCTTCCAGTGCTGCTACTTCTGAGATCTCCGCCAAGGACGACGACCAAGAGATGGAGGATGCTGTTACCTCCAACCCTGGTACGATTACTGACGTTCCGCTTTGAGTTGACTAAACATTTATTGCAACCCTGGTCGATTGAATGTTTCCTTTGTAGCCCCTCCTCATGTTATCGACCTCCCGGATGACGACGACAACGGTCCGTTGAGAGTGAGGAGGCACAAGAGGGCGTCGGCTGACAAGACCACCCAATCCGCTCCGGCGTCTGAGGCCGTAGCTCGGGATGGTGGTGACACCACTCAGGCTTCTGTGACCTTCGCCATTCCTCTGGCGAGTGTGCGGCCCTCGACGTCGACTGCGGATCCGTCTTCGCTTTTTGCCGCATACCCCGTCCCTGAGGACCAAGCGACTGCTGCAAATGAGGCTATACGTCAGGCGGGGATCATGATGGAGCAAGTGAAGTTGGCTCGGGAGGCCAGCCAAGCAGCTTATGACGCGAGCTCGGCTCTTCAGAGCAACGTCCAGGTCAGTCGACTCAACGCTTGGTCTGTTATGGTATGCTGTTTGAAGAATCTCTTTTCCGAAGATCTTTGTATCTGTACACCCACTGAGTGTGTCTGTCAATTCTTGGACGAGTGGGGGCACGCTAAGTGCACCCACTGGGTGTAGTCCCCGAGACTACGATGGACTGCGGGCAGTCGACTGTAGTCTTTATATTGTGTTGTTGTAGCTGTATTTCTTCACTCGGTCTGGTCAGGCCATGTCGAATGGGACTGTATCCGGTCGACTGCGGGCAGTCGACTTTTGTTGTTTTTTTTACAGTGGGGGCACGCTGAGTGCACCCAGTGGGTGTAGTCCCCGAGGCTACTGTCGAATGTTCTTGATTCGGCCGTAGTCTTAGAAACGTCATCATTGCCTCTTAGTTACTCGGAAGCAACTTATTTTGGACGTCTGTCGACTGATTTTTCTTTTTACAGAAATCCTGTGAACTTGTAGCTCGCTATACTGAGTTGGAGAATCAGCAGATCCAGCTCAACCTTAACTTGAAGCTTGCCCAGGAGAATTTGAAGAAGGCGCAAGAAGAAGCAAAAGGTATGGCTGGTGAGGTTCTCCATTCTTAACGGGTGGCTTTTCTTTCTTGTCCATTCTTGATGTTGGTTCCACTCGATGCGCCGCAGATAAACTGGAGGAAGCTCTAAAGAAGAAGGATCAAGATCTTGCAGAGGCACAGAAGGAGGCCTCGAGCAAAACGAAGCTCGCAGAAGAGAAACTGGCTTCGGTCGGAACTCTTGAACAGGAGAACTCCAGACTGAAAACTGCTCTCGAGACAGCTAATCGAGATGCCAGTCGACTGAAGAAAGAAAAGATGGCTCTGCACGACAAGGCGGGTGAGCTGGCGGGGAAGGTAAAAGATCTGGAGGCTTATCTCGGTGGACTCGCCAAGAAGCTGTTCGTCATGATCGAAGGTAATTATTCCAACCCGGCTGTCTTGTAGTTGCCGAGCCCGCGTACGGCCACTGTCTTATTCTTGAATCGTGTTTGCAGAATTCTGCCAGAGCTTCAAAGAGGAAACAAGTCGAGTAGAGCCAGGCTTAGATCCCGCCAATTCTCTCGTGAAGGACGAGGCTGCTATGAACATGCTCCGACTGGAGTCTCGTGTTACCAGCGTTGTTGATTATCTTGCTCGGCTGAAGGTCGCGATGTCGCGGATCGACACATCACTCTGGCCTGGAACGACGCTTCAGAATGACCTCGAGTCCCTGATGGTCCGACTGAATGAAGTCCCGGGTCGAGTGGCGGAATGGAAGAAATCTTCTGCTAGATGTGGTGCTGATGTCGCTCTGTCTCTGGTCCGCGTCCATTGCAAGGAGGCGCGAGAAGAAAAGCTGGCCGCCATCCAAGTTGCCAATACCAGGAAGCACAACTTTCAGGACTTCATGGGGACTTTTATTGCTGCTGCCACTCGTATTGCAGACGGGATCGACTTGGATGAGTTCGTCGCCCCTTCCAGTCCTCCTCCTGAGGAATGAAAAACTTTCATGCTTCACTTTAAATTTGCCTCGGAATGCCGAGTGGATTTGTAACCGTTAAACTCCGCCGAGCCGAGGGCTCGAGTACTTTGATCTGAGGTCTGGGACCTTTTAGGCTTTATCTGACCTTGATTTCTCGTTGAATATCTTCATGGTTTGCTTCGTCGAGTGGAACTTGATCTTCACTCGGAATAACCTTGTATTTGCGGCGCAGCTCCGAAGGAGAAGGTAGCAGTCGACTTGCGGATTGGGTTGTGTCTTGTACTTAGGCGAGCACTGGGCTGCAGCTAAGCCTCTGAGTGAGAGGTTTGCTCTCCACTCGGTAGGATTTTTAAACACTTAGGCGAGCGATGGGCTGCAGCTAAGCCCCCGAGTGGGAGGTTTGCTCTCCACTCGGTAGGATTTTCAAACACTTAGGCGAGCACTGGGCTGCAGCTAAGCCCCCGAGTGGGAGGTTTGCTCTCCACTCGGTAGGATTTTTAAACACTTAGGTGAGCACTGGGCTGCAGCTAAGCCCCCGAGTGGGAGTCTGGCTCGCCACTCGGTAGGATTTCTAATCACTTAGGCGAGTGCTTGGACTGCAGCTAAGCCCTCGAGTGGGAGGTTTGCTCTCCACTCGGTAGGATTTTTATATACTTAGGCGAGCGCTGGGCTGCAGCTAAGCCTCTGAGTGGGAGGTTTGCTCTCCACTCGGTAGGATTTCAAATACTTAGGCGAGTGGTTGGACTGCAGCTAAGCCCCCGAGTGGGAGGATTGCTCTCCACTCGGTAGGATTCTTTCAAACTTAGGCGAGTGCCTGACTGCAGCTAAGTCTCTAAGTGGGAGAACTTAGGCGAGTACTGGACTGCAGCTAAGCCCCCGAGTGGGAGGATTGCTCTCCACTCGGTAGGATTTTTTTCAAACTTAGGCGAGTGTCTGACTGCAGCTAAGCCTCTAAGTGAGAGAACTTAGGCGAGTACTGGACTGCAGCTAACCCCTGAGTGGGAGGATTGCTCTCCACTCGGTAGGATTTTTTCAAACTTAGGCGAGTGTCTGACTGCAGCTAAGCCTCTAAGTGAGAGAACTTAGGCGAGTACTGGACTGCAGCTAAGCCCCCGAGTGGGAGGATTGCTCTCCACTCGGTAGGATTTTTTCAAACTTAGGCGAGACGGATTCACAGCTAAGTCACCCACTGGGGGATTTCGTATGCAAACAAGAGTGACAGCAATTATTGGGACGCTCTTGTCTTTGGTAAATATGAACTGCAGAATTTTTTTTCTTATTACATCTCGTCCAAGGGAGAACTCAAGTGTAAAAGGGGCGGAGCAGTTCCGCATTCCAAGCTCGTGGCTCGTCGATCTGGTGATCAACATTGTAGAGGTGATATGCTCCATTGTGGAGGACTTTGGTGACGATGAAGGGGCCTTCCCAAGTAGGAGAAAGTTTGTGTGGTTTCTGTTGATCCACTCGGAGGACCAAATCTCCTTCCTGGAAGGCTCGGCTCTTCACATTTCTGGCATGGAATCAACGCAAGTCTTGCTGATAGTTGGTCGATCTGATCATAGCCATCTCCCTCTCCTCCTCCAGGAGGTCGACTGCGTCTTGCCGGGCATGCTCTGCTTCGTCTTCGTTATAAAGCTCGACCCTGGGGGCGTTGTGAAGTAGATCACTCAGCAGGACGGCTTCGGCTCCGTAAACCAGAAAAAATGGCGTTCTTCCGGTCGACCGGTTCAGGGTGGTCCTCAGCCCCCACAAAACCGACAGAAGTTCGTCGACCCAAGCGCCTGCTGCGTGCTTGAGATCGCGCATCAATCGAGGCTTCAATCCTTTGAGAATCAGACCATTTGCTCTTTCAGCTTGTCCATTCGACTGAGGATGCGCAACCGACGCGTAGTCGACTCGTGTGCCTTGAGAGGCGCAAAAAGCTCTGAACTTGTCTGAATCGAAGTTTGACCCATTTTCAGTGATGATGCTATGCGGGACCCCATATCTGAATATCAACTCTCTGATGAAACCGATAGCAGTGCTGGCATCAAGATTTTTGATAGGCTTAGCTTCAATCCATTTGGTAAATTTGTCGACTGCCACAAGCACATGAGTGAAACCGCTCCTGCCTGTTCTCAGTGGACCAACCATGTCCAGTCCCCAGACAGCAAAGGGCCAGACGAGTGGAATGGTCTTCAGGGCTGATGCAGGCTTGTGTGACATGTTGGAGTAGAACTGGCAACGTCCACACTTGTCGACTATCTCTTTTGCCATCTCATTTGCTCTTGGCCAGTAAAATCCTGCTGGTATGCTTTAGCCACAATGGTCCGAGAGGACGCATGGTGACCACAGGTCCCCGAGTGGATATCATTAAGGATCATCTGACCCTCTTCTGGTGTTATGCACTTCTGACCGATTCCAGTCGCACTTTCTCTATACAACTGTCCTTTTATGACTGTGAAGGCCTTGGATCGGCGGACGATCTGTCGAGCCTCTTCCTCGTCCTCCGGGAGTTCTTTCCTCAAGATATACGCGATGTATGGTACCGTCCAGTCGGGAGTGATAGCCAAGACCTCCATGACTAGGTCGACCACAGCAGGAATTTCGACTTCAGTCGGATCTGTGGCACTTTTCGGTTGCGGGGCTTCTTCTGTGAAAGGATCCTCCTGGACTGACGGCTAGCGGATGTGCTCCAAAAACACATTGCTGGGAATGGCTTCTCTCTTGGAGCCTATCTTTGCCAGATCACCTGCTGCTTGATTTTTCAGTCGGGGGATGTGATGAAGCTCTAACCCCTCGAATTTCTTTTCTAGCTTTCTTACTGCGTTGCAATAGCCAGTCATAGCTGGGCTTATGACTTCCCACTCCTTCATCACCTGATTAACCACCAAATCTGAGTCGCCGTAGACCATGAGGCGCCGGACGCCGAGTGAAATGGCCATGCACAACCCGTACAAGAGTGCTTCATATTCCGCTTCATTGTTGGAGGAATCGAAGTGAATCTGGAGAACGTACCTGAGCTTATCTCCTCGGGGGGAGACCAATACTACCCCAGCACCGGAACCATTCAGCATCTTAGATCCATCGAAGAACATGGTCCAGTGCTCCGAGTGAACTTGAGTCGGAAGTTGCTGTTCAATCCATTCGGCGATGAAATCTGCAATTGCTTGGGACTTGATAGCCTTCTTTGCTTCAAACTTGATATCTAGGGGAAGGAGTTCAATCGCCCACTTAGCCACTCGACCAGTTGCATCTCTGTTGTGCAAAATCTCTGATAGTGGAGCGTCGCTGACGACTGTAATGGAATGGTCAGAGAAGTAGTGTGCAACCTTCTTCATGGTCATGTAGATCCCATATACGAGCTTCTGGTAATGGGAATATCTTTGCTTCGAAGGAGTCAAAACTTCAGACACATAATATACTGGGCGCTGAACTCTGAAGGCCTTTCCTTCTTCTTCTCACTCGACCGTAAGTACTGTACTGACAACTTGTCCCGTGGCCGCAATGTACAGCAGCAGAGGCTCTTTACTGATTGGGGCAGCAAGCACCGGCTGGGTGGAGAGCAGAGCTTTGAGCTCTGCAAACGCTGCGTCAGCTTCTGGAGTCCACTCGAACTTGTCAGACTTCTTCATCAGTCGGTAAAGAGGCAACGCCTTTTCACCGAGATGAGAAATGAATCGACTTAGAGCGGCCAAGCAACCTGTAAGCTTCTGGACATCGTGTACACGCACAGGGCGCTTCATCCGGAGTATGGTGCCAACTTTCTCGGGATTGGCGTCGATTCCTCGTTTGGAAACAAGAAAACCGAGTAACTTTCCACCTGGAACTCCAAATGTGCACTTTGATGGATTGAGCTTGATATCGTATCCCCTGAGGTTAGCAAAGGTTTCGGCAAGGTCAGTCAGTAGGTCGGAGCCTTTCCGTGACTTAACCACAATATCATCCATGTATGCTTCTACGTTCCGACTGATCTGAGTGAGTAAACACTTCTGAATCATCCTCATGAACGTGGCTCCAGCATTCTTGAGGCCGAAGGGCATGGTGACATAACAGAAGCACCCGAATGGGGTGATGAAAGCCGTTTTGATCTCCTCGGGTCCATACAGACGGATCTGATGGTACCCTGAATAAGCATCTAGAAAAGACAAACGCTCACACCCTGCGGTCGAGTCGACCACCTGGTCGACGCGGGGGAGAGGGAAATGATCTTTCAGGCAGGCCCGATTGATGTGTTTAAAGTCAATGCACATGCGAAGTGACTTGTCCTTCTTGGGGACCATGACAACATTGGCAAGCCACTCGGAGTGGTAAATCTCTCGGATGAACTCCGTTGCTAAGAGCCGAGCCACCTCCTCGCCAATAGCTTTCCTCTTCTGGACGGCGGACCGTCGAAGATGTTCTTTCACAGGCTTGAACTTCGGGTCGACTCGTAGATGGTGCTCAGCCAGCCCCCTGGGAACTCCAGGCATGTCAGAAGGCTTCCATGCGAAGACATCCCAGTTCTCACGGAGGAACTGGATGAGCGCTTCTTCCTATTTGGAGTCGAGCGTCGTCGAGATGTGACTCGGAGCAGCGTCGGGGTCGGTTGGGTGAATGTGAGCTGGCTTAGTTTCACCGGACGACTGAAAAGCAGATTCTGAAGCAGGCTTCTTGGCTCGTAGCAATTCACTCGGATCAGCAGTCTTCTGGTACTCTTGTAGCTCAACAACTGCCATCTGAGCGTCAGCAATCTTTGATCCTTTCTGAAAACACTCTTCTGCTTTCTTCCGATTGCCGGTAACGGTGATCACACCTCTGGGGCCGGGCATCTTCAACTTGAGATATATGTAGCACGGTCGAGCCGTGAAGCGTGCATAAGCTGGCCGGCCCAGAATAGCATGATAAGCACTTCGGAAGTCCACAACCTCAAATGTCAACTTTTCCTTGCGGTAATTCTTTGAATCACCAAAAACCACGTCAAGAGCAATCTAGCCGAGTGACTCGGCCTTCTTTCCAAGAATGACTCCATGGAAGCTCATGTTGCTGGCGCTGAGCCTGGACATCGGAATGCCCATCCCTTTCAATGTTTCAGCATACAATATGTTCAGGCCACTGCCACCATCCATCAGGACTTTGGTCAGTCGAGTGCCTTCGACAACTGGGTCGACCACCAAAGCTTGTCTCCCAGGGGTGGCAATGTGCGTAGGGTGATCGGACTAGTCGAATGTGATGGCAGTCTGAGACCACTTCAGATAACTGGGTGTCGCCGGAGCAACCATATTCACCTCACGGTTAATGACTTTCAGTCGACTTTTGCTTTCGACATCAGCAAAAATCATCAGGGTGGAATTGATTTGGGGGTATCCATCGTCGCTATCTTCCTTGTCCTCAACTCTGTCCGACTCTTTTTCCTTATCTTTGGGCTGTTTGCCCTGAAACTGCTGGATCAGGAGCCGGCACTGTCGAGTGGTATGCTTTGGGTAAATAAAATTACCCTCTTCATCTTTCTTGGTGTGGATGTGGCATGGAAGATCCAAAACATCATTTCCATCTTGATCCTTGACTTTCTTGGGCTTCCAGGGGCCTTTGGGTTTTCCCTTGAAATTTTCCTGGGTTACGGCCAGGGCCTCCCCAGGGGCGGCTGGCTCAGCCTTCCGCTTCCGCTTCCGACTGGAATTGCCTCCGGTTTCCTGGGCGACTGCTTTCTGCTTGCCACTCCGGAGTCGATCTTCATCTTCTCCGTTAGCGTATTTGGTGGCAATTTCCATCATCCGATTCAGGGACATTTCTCTGGTCCGACCGAACTTCAGGTTCAACTCTCTGTTCTTGACGCCTTCTTTAAAGGCACAAACTGCTTGGTGATCCGGTACGTTCTCAACTGTGTGATGCAAAGTGATCCACCTCTGGATGTAATCCCTCAGAGTTTCACTCGGCTTCTGCACGCAAGACCGCAATTCTGTAAGGCCTGTGGGTCGCTTGCATGTTCCCTCAAAGATTGTGACAAACACTCGAGAGAGATCCTCCCAAGTGTAGATGCTGCTGGGTGCTAACTGATTCAGCCACGCTCTGGCCGAGCCCTCTAACAGGAGAGGCAAATGCTTCATGTCCACCTCATCATTGCCACCGCCAATCTGTACAGCCACTCGGTAATCTTCGAGCCAAGTGTCGGGCTTAGACTCACCGGTGAACTTGCTGACTCCAGTCGCCAACCGAAAGTTGGGAGGAAGCACTGCGGCCCTGATGGCTTGACTGAAACACTCTGGCCCTGAAACATGTACTCTGCTGCTGGCGGGCGCATCTCTGTTTTGGCCTTCCCGATGAGCCCTGTTCCTGTCGACCAAGCCTTGAACGAGGACAGATCTCGTGTCAAAGCCTGGGTCCCTGGGGTCGACTGGAATCCTCTGCCCAACGCTATGAGGGCGCCTGTCTACTCGGTGCCGAGGCGCATATGACCCACTCCTCGGGGGAGGGGTTGGCACTCGACGTCGATCATCACGATCGGATCGGTGATCATACTGCTCATTCCTTCTGTACTGATCATGCCGGTCACCACGTCCCTCACGCCTCGGGGGCGAACTCGGACTGTGAGCCGACTGGACTGTATCTGTTGCAATGGATCGACTGTGGATCCTATTCCGCGACTGAGAAACAGCGGAATTCTGGTTTCCCGCCGCCCGGAGCAACGCTCTGATCTGCAACAAGCCCCTGCCAGCCTCCGACTGGGAGGGCTGAATCGATTCTGCTATACGGGCCGCGGCGGCCAAATTCTGAACTGGGGTTCGGTATACCTGCGTCGGCGGGAAGAGCTGGCGTCGACTAGACTCGGGAGCCCGCTGACACGCTTGCTTGTCGAGTGCTCGCTGGAGATTCTCTAGTCGAGTGCGCTCGGCCAAGTTAGCCAAGCGCGCGTCCTCCAAGGCCCGGGCCTCGGGGGTCTCTCCGATGATAGGAGTGCGGAGTGCGTCCATGTTCCGGCGACGAAGCTCCTCTCGTTGTAATGACGTGAGAGGTTCGGGGAGATACTCATCGTGGGGATGCGACGGGTCGCCCCCACCCGCGCCTCCATCAGCGCGAGGGAAACCGGGAGGACTGTGCATTCCATCGACCGCCAGAATCTCAGCCGCTGGGTCGCTGCTGTCGCACTCGGATGCGGTCTCCGCGGAGCCAGTCGAACAGGCCGCAGAGGGATTCATCGGGCTCGATTGCCGCGACTTGCGGGGCGGCCGACTGGCGAGCCACGGCATGCCTCATCCACCTCTGAAGTCTCGACCAACCGGAGCGCTTGCGCCGGTGGGAAACAAAGCGGGGAGACGATACGGGGGCCGACCGATACTGGGTCGACGGCTGCCGCAGGAGGACGCCACGAACGCATGCGCGGAAATGCATCGCACCGCGGACGGGGAGCGCGTCGATGTCGAGTGGCGCCTCCTAAAGCCAGGCGGAGTCGTCGGCGATGAGCGTGAGCGCGCCGAGGCGGATCTCGCGGCCTTCCACCAAAACTCCGCATGAAACCATGATCAAAGGGATCGGGAAAATCACAACTTCTCCAATCAGGCGCTAAGATTCCGGCCCCACGGTGGGCGCCAACTGTCGTGGTTCTAACTCTGATAGTGATGTAGGGGGGTATGTATGGAGAGGCTAGATCTCAGCTATTGGGAAGTTGTAAACACACCAAGATGTACGAGTTCAGGCCCTTCGCGGAGGAAGTAACTGTAACGCCCTCGATGCGGCTATAGCTCCCACGTGTCGAGGCACGACTTAGAGACATAACCGCATTGAAAGCAATGTCGCAAGTTAGGCAATCATCACAACATCCCATGTAACATATAGAATGAAAGGGGAAAACATAGTTGGCTTACACTCGCCACGTCACATCAGAGCACATAAATAACATACATCATCCAAACACTAATGGCCCGACTACGGCGCAAAAATAGAAAATAACCCAACATGCGACACGGTCCCGAACAAACCCCAACTAGGCACCACTACTGATCGTCAGGAAAAGACACGTAGTATCGCTGAGAGTCCTCGTCGAACTCCCACTTGAGCTCGTACTCGTCACCTGGAGCGGAATCACCTGGACCTGCATCTGGAGTTATAGTATCTGTGAGCCACAGGGACTCGGCAATCTCGCACCCTCGCGATCAAGACTATTTAAGCTTATAGGATGGGTAAGGCAAAATATATGTAGAGCTACAGCAAGCGACTAGCATATGTGGTGGCTAACTTATACGCAAAAGAGAGAGCGAGAAGAGGAGGCAAAGCGCGAGCGAGAATCTAGAGGAACAACCTGCGCAAACATTACTCCAACACCGTGTCCACTTCCCGGACTCCGCCGAGAAGAGGCCATCACGGTAACACACTCAGTTGTTTCATTTCAATTAATTAAGGTTCAAGTTATCTACAACCGGACATTAACAAATTCCCATCTGCCCATAACCGCGGGCACGGCTTTCGAAATTTCAATCCCTGCAGGGGAGTCCCAACTTAGCCCATGACAAGCTCTCACGGTCAACGAAGGAATAGACCTCCTCCCCAGGCGTTCCGATCAGAATCGGTATCTCGGTAACTCAAGACACTTCGACAGGTTAAAACAAGACCAGCAACACCGCCCGAATGTGCCGACAAAATCCGATAGGAGCTGCACATATCTCTTTCTCAGGGCACACTCAGATAAGCAATCCGTACAACTAAAACCAGCCCTCGAGTTTCCCCGAGGTGGCGCTGCAAGGGGCTCTAGTTTGGACCAACACTCAGAGGAGCACTGGCGGGGGGGGGGGGGGGGTTTAAAATAAGATGACCCTTGAGTCTGCAGAACCCAAGGGAAAGAAAAGGCTAGGTGGCAAATGGTAAGACCAATGTTGGGCATTGCTGGAAAAGCTTTAATCAAGGCGAAATATCAAGGGGTTCCCATTATAACCCAACCGCGTAAGGAACGCAAAATCCGGGAATATAACACCGATATGATGGAAACTAGGGCGGCAAGAGTGGAACAAAACACTAGGCGAGAGGCCAAGCCTTCCACCCTTTACCAAGTATATAGATGCATTAAGATAACATGGCAATATAATGATATCCCAACAAGTAAATAAATGTTCCAACAAGGAACGGCCTCCAATCTTCACCTGCAACTAGCAACGCTATAAGAGGGGCTGAGCAAAGCGGTAACGTAGCCAATCAACGGTTTGCTAGGACAAGGTGGGTTAGAGGTTTGACATGGCAATTGGGAGGCTGACAAGCAAATGGTAGGCATCATAGCATTGGCATAGCAAAGAGCGAGCAAACTAGCATAGCAAAGATAGTAGTGATTTCGAGGGTATGATCATCTTGCCTGCACAGTTGTCAGAGTTGACTGGATCCTCAAAAGCACACTCAACGGGCTCCTCGGTAGCGAACTCGTCTCCCGGCTCTACCCAAACAAGACAAACAAGAAACAAGGATACAATCAACCACGTGCAAACTCAATCAACACGATGCAAAGATGGTATGCTATGCGGGATGCGATGCGGGATGCAAAATGCAAGATATGACAGGAAATGCATGAACCTGGCCTCAACTTGGAAATACAAGGGTGCCACTGGAAAGATGAGATGAAATCGCTTGAAAACGATATAAAGATCACCGGAATCGGAGTTACGGTTTGGAAATGGCAAGCGGTTTAAAACTGACTCTGGTCTGCGATTTACAGCAAGTAGGCATCTAAATGCAATGAGATGAACATGCTACAGCCACCAAACATGAAAACAAAATACATGGCAGGGATGCACACAAGATGCTTAACAAAAGTCTAGCACTGAGCTACGGCCAAATCATCCATTAACAGGTTCAAACAAGCATGGAAAAAACGCAAATGCAAAACAGATTTCAGACTTAGTGAAATCAACACTTGTCTGAAATTTCAGATCACGAAGCCCTTCTCGGAGCAGCAAAACAACATGATACATGACCTGATTAAGACAAGTCAGAACATGGCATGGAGCTACTCAACAAGCTTAACAAAAGACCCAAAGTTACCTGGGGCCAAAAGGGTTCACAAAAATATACTAACGGGCACATGAACATAGCTAAAACACAATCAGTTTTCAGACTTTGTGAAAACTGAGACATGCTGAAACATAACTCACGAAGGCATGTTTACGAGCTCGATGCACTCACCACGGTGCAAGTCATGGCAAGACAAGCATACATACGTTAAGAAGGCACAAAATACAAGCTAGACATGGCAAGAACAATGGCATAGCATGCACGGATCAACTACAATAACATCGGCAAAATCGCAAACGAGTTGACGATCTGCCCAGATCCACAACGAAGCAAAAGTAGAGCTCGATTGACTCAAGCTAGGGTGCTCCATAATTGCAAGCAAAGACATGTATGGATATAGCATAACAAGATTAACAAAACTCCCTTACTGATCATCCTCCAAAGAGGCACGGATCACTAGGAAACAAGCTGAACATATGGCATCATGAACTAAATAATCCCAGACTTAGTGAAAACTACTAACTCCCTGAAAACAGATTCACCGGGTGCCTCACTTTGCAAGCTTGCACAAGTCACCACACACATCCTAAAAATGCATGGGTTGCACCTCTGGAAAGAATAAAAAATCCTTAACAAAACATATGAAGGACTCACAGGCATATCATGCACACAAAAATCATGGCAAAAATGACAAAAGTCTAAGATGAACTAGCAGATCTGACAAATAACTCACGAAGCCTCCTTCTAACAGCATTTCGGGCACCAAGATGCGCTCAAATGAAAATGATGCAATGGAAATAATTGATGTACTCGTCGAGACGAACATTTTGATATACTATACGTCCAGAACGAAGCTACGGATGCGGAGATACGGCCGGTCAAAGTTTGCATAAAATTAGGGTTTCGGGAGGAGAAAGTCAACCGAGATGCTAAGATCTAGATCCAGATCGGGGTTGCACTGTTCATCGGGCGCGTTCTTCGAGGTTGGCCGGCGCCGGAGTCGAGGGAGGAGGCCGGAGCAACGGGGAGAGGCCGGTGAGGGGGCGGCCGGATCCGGTGGTGGCCGAGGCGGCGAGCTCTGGCTCGGGCGGCGGCGTGGTGGGGCGGCGTCGGAGCCGGAGAGGCGGCCGCGGCGGCGCCGGTCGCCGGAGGTGGAGCTTCGGGCGGCGGCGGCTGGAGACGAAGGCGCGGGGGCGCGCGGCGGCTACGGGCTCGCGGGGGCCCGGCTTGGGCCTCCCGGGCCTCGGCGGCGGCTGGCGGCGGGAGCGCCATGTGGCGGCGCGGGATTTGCCGGGCGGCGGCGGCGATTCTTGTCCGGCCGGCACGGACGTGTCCGGCGCGGCGCGGAGATCTGTTTTTTTGCTAGGGTTTCGGAGAGGGAGAGAGATCCGAAAAACGGGGGGGGGGGCTATTTATAGGCATAAGTGGAGCTAGGAGAGTCCAAATGAGGTGCGGTTTTTGGCCACGCGATTGTGATCGAACGCTCTAGGACATGGAGCATAGTTTGGTGGGTTTTGGGCCAAATTGAAGGGGTGTTGGGCTGCAACACACACGAGGCCTTTTCGGTCCCTCGGTTAACCGTTGGAGTATCAAACGAAGTCCAAATGATACGAAACTTGACAGGCGGTCTACCGGTAGTAAACCAAGGCCGCTTGGCAAGTCTCGGTCCAATCCGGAAATGTTTAATCCCCACACATGAAAGAAAGGTAGAAATGACCACCGGAGGAGAACGAAGCGCCAGATTGCAAAACGGACAACGGGGAAAATGCTCGGATGCATGAGACGAACACGTATGCAAATGAAATGCACATGATGACATGATATGCAATGCATGACACGCAAGCAATGACAAGGCAACAACAGCAAATAACTGGACGACACCTGGCACATCGGTCTCGGGGCGTTACAACACTCCACCACTACGAGAGGATCTCGTCCCGAGATCTAGAATGGCACCGGAGGGAAAACGGAAGAGGAAGAGAAGAGGTAAAACTAAGTTGCTCTTTGACAAACGAGTGAAACCAAAGAACCTTGCAAGGTTGAGCAAATTGAAAGAAAGAAGCAACAGCGATGAACGAAGTTGAAAGCACTCCGTTAAGAAAGAGGAATAAGAAAGAACCAATTCGGGTAGCACTCCGGTTAAAAGAGATGAAAGATTTGTTAAGAAGAAAGAACTTTTGCAGAGGACACAACACTCCGGTTAAATGGATAAACCAAGAAAAGAACACGATCCTGACAAAACAAAAGATGGGTTGAAGAGAGCAACATCACAATGCCTCCGGAAAGAAAGAATAGAAATATAGATAATTGAAATAAAAGAATGGAGAAGAAAATGCCAACTTCTGCCACAAAAGAGCTTGAAAAGGCATCCTCAGGAGAAAAGTCGAACGGAGTTGTTGCACCAACAACGAAAAGAGTAAGCTTGTAGTGGGCTTATGAAGAACATCTCAAAACTACGAGGTGAAATTCTGCCACTAACGAAAACGATAAATTGGATTGATACGAACAAGGAGACGAGAAGATTCTTTCACCGGGAGGATTAATGAAGAACTTGGAGCACTTATAAGCACCATAGATAGTAACAATCCTTAGGGAATGCTTTAGGTGAACTATAACCCAAGATAATTCAATTGACGAGATTGGTGGATTTGAAATATCTCATCCTTGACAACATGTGAATCATGAAATATGAACTCAAATTATCAAGAATGACATAATACCACCTCTATTGATATGGAAGGAAGAATTGCACTCCGGTTAGCAAGATGAAGAAAACTTGAGCTCTTCGGAAAAGAATCTCGATGAAAACTTCGAGAAGGGATAAAATCCTTAATGAACCATCATGTAAGGCCATCATGAAGAACTCCGGTAATGAAAGAATGATCAAACAAAAGAAAGAGAAGTTGAAGGCACAAGGTGAACCTTGTAATGACTTAGATGGATCTCCGTGATGAAATAGTTGAAAAAGGTTGGAACTCCGGGAAAAAGAGAAGATGAACAATTGGAAACAAGAATTTTGATGAACCTCCGGAATAAGGAATTGAATTTACTCGACGAAACAAGAATAAGAATTACATTATGCTTATCCTTCACCAATTAAATTGATGACAATCAACGGATTTGACATATTACTTATTCTCATAGAAAAGATTAAGAGAGATATAACATAAGCTTGGGAAGGTCTTCAACGGATCACCAGTAGAATTGAAAACAACGAATAAATTGATATGATAACGAATGACGAGAACTCTTGAACGAACCACCATAAGAATTAAAATGAACGAAGAAAAGATAAAGGAACACCGGGAAGAATTTAGCACATGAATGAAGATGCTTGAGAGAATTTAGATACAAGTGAATATAATAGATCATGGACCGATTAGAGATCACTTGAACGATGCACCGGTAAGATCAGAGAATGATAACTGCAAACTGAGAATGAATAAACCTGAATTGATGGACTCCGGATAATCAACCTGAAAAGACTCCAGAATTGTTCCAGATCGGTGAAAAGAATTCCCACAATCGAAAATAATTATGAGAGGATGGAAAAAAGCTAGAATCACGAATCTTGAGGAGAATGGAGTAAGATATGGAGGAAAAATTCTTCTTCGGTCTTGAATATCTGAGAATAACGACGAGAAACACCACCAAATTGTTGAAATACTTCGAAAGAATCAAAAGCGAAGAGATTGAGCCAACGATGAAAAGAAATTGAAAGATCTTGGAGAAATACATTTGACTGATGATAATTCATTCTTACGTAAAACTTTGAAAAGAATTTGAGAATAACTCCGGGAAAATAAGAAGAGTCAGGTAAGATCCTGGGAAAAGACCTGTGGGTTAAGGCCCACTCAAAAGAAAACACCGTTGAACCATTTAAAAGAGAGGTTGCACCGGTTGAATTAAATGACTAGAATGAGATAACATCCTCGAAATAGGTTGAACAGATTAAGAGAGGAAACACGAATCTTCTGAGATATCTTTAGCATTCTGGAACAAAAGAATAGCAAGAAATGACTAAATGTGATGTGCACCGGCATGAGAAAGCATTGAAACGAGGAAAGGATATAATCAACAAAGCTTGACTTGAAACCACCGGAGAAGAGAAGAGACAAAGAATGATAACTTGAAGCTCCGTTACGATCTTCATGAGAATCACCGGATAAGAATATTGAAGGAAAAGAATGGCGAGACGTCACAAGAATAAAAGGATACTTGATAAAGAAATCTGGGTCCTCGAAGAAACAAAGGGAGGGAGGGTGGGAAAAAAACAAAGGCAACTGGAGATGGATGAAACGAACGCCGTTGAGAAGACTTGATTTGATCTTGCAGATATTGAAATGATCAGATCCACTTGAAGAGAAGCACACCGGTTGAACAAGATTGGCATAACAATCTCGATTATCAAGAAGGATTGGTATCCACATGGGAGTATGAGAACACCATTTGGGGAAGGTATGGAATAAACACTTGACTTCGAAGCAACTCGAATACCACAACTCAAAACAAAACAAAGGGTTGGCTTGCAGAATAAGCCAGAACAAACATATGATAGAGATTTCGTCCGAAGTTTTCGTGGTGGGACCTACACGGGCTCGATCGTACAGCACCATCATGTACAAGGCAGTGCACATGACATACGAAGCGTCCCCGAGTCGGCATAGCCAAGGACTCTTTAAGACACAACGAGGCCACTGTAAAACCGACCGTGAATAGGCGGACCACTAGACGTCGAACCCCAATTTCATATCATACATCTGTCGGAAAGATATCCTAAGAGCTACTTGAATTCCCACCTATGAAACTCCCGAACTTTTCCGGTTATGCAATCAGGTGTTGGGGATACAGGGGAAGCATAATATCTCACCCAAACTAGCAAATCCTACATCCAACTGTATCCATCCTTCAACACATAACCAAGAAAACTTCGGAAACCATCTACCTCAACCTTCGAAAAGCATCCGTTATACAAGTTATGGCGATACTCCCGAACTCCCGCCCCAGTACTGGGTGGCGTCGAGGTTATCTCACCAACGAACTGCATAAAAGAGATTTTCGATGTCGGCGAACATATCTCAAGTATTCCAGAATTGCAACGATAAAATTATGATGACAACACCTCAGAGCTCAACTCCCCGGGACACTTCCACTAAATCCCTGACAGGAGGCACCAAGACAATGTTCTCATCATAAGCCATCGGAACGATTCCAAGATACTCGCGTGATCCTAAATTGTTTTTTGTGAAATTTGAGAAGAGAAGAGTCAAAACTCTACGTCAGGATGCCTTACCAGAGCGATGAGGAGACTGGGAAGTAAAAAGAATTCCTAAACTCTCCGATATATAATTCCTAAGTGACTCAAAACATTTTTCTAGACACAACTCGGCCGCTAAAAACGATCAAGCAATGGGGCTCCTAAGGTCGGGCAAGGCTCTGATTACCAACTTGTAACACCCTCGATGCGGCTATAGCTCCCACGTGTCGAGGCACGACTTAGAGACATAACCGCATTGAAAGCAATGTCGCAAGTTAGGCAATCATCACAACATCCCATGTAACATATAGAATGAAAGGGGAAAACATAGTTGGCTTACACTCGCCACGTCACATCAGAGCACATAAATAACATACATCATCCAAACACTGATGGCCCGACTACGGCGCCAAAATAGAAAATAACCCAACATGCGATACGGTCCCGAACAAACCCCAACTAGGCACCACTACTGATCGTCAGGAAAAGACACGTAGTATCGCTGAGAGTCCTCGTCGAACTCCCACTTGAGCTCGTACTCGTCACCTGGAGCGGAATCACCTGGACCTGCATCTGGAGTTATAGTATCTGTGAGCCACAGGGACTCGGCAATCTCGCACCCTCGCGATCAAGACTATTTAAGCTTATAGGATGGGTAAGGCAAAATATATGTAGAGCTACAGCAAGCGACTAGCATATGTGGTGGCTAACTTATACGCAAAAGAGAGAGCGAGAAGAGGAGGCAAAGCGCGAGCGAGAATCTAGAGGAACAACCTGCGCAAACATTACTCCAACACCGTGTCCACTTCTCGGACTCCGCCGAGAAGAGGCCATCACGGTAACACACTCAGTTGTTTGATTTTAATTAATTAAGGTTCAAGTTATGTACAACCGGACATTAACAAATTCCCATCTGCCCATAACCGCGGGCACGGCTTTCGAAAGTTCAATCCCTGCAGGGGAGTCCCAACTTAGCCCATGACAAGCTCTCACGGTCAATGAAGGAATAGACCTCCTCCCAAGACGTTCTGATCAGACTCGGTATCTCGGTAACTCAAGACACTTCGACAGGTTAAAACAAGACCAGCAACACCGCCCGAATGTGCCGACAAAACCCGATAGGAGCTGCACATATCTCTTTCTCAGGGCACACTCAGATAAGCAATCCGTACAAATAAAACCAGCCCTCGAGTTTCCCCGAGGTGGCGCTGCAAGGGGCTCTAGTTTGGACCAACACTCAGAGGAGCACTGGCCCGGGGGGGGGGGGGGGTTGAAAATAAGATGACCCTTGAGTCCGCGAAACCCAAGGGAAAGGCTAGGTGGCAAATGGCAAAACCAAGGTTGGGCACTGCTGGAGGAGTTTTAATCAAGGCGAAATATCAAGGGGTTCCCATTATAACCCAACTGCGTAAGGAACGCAAAATCCGGGAACATAACACCGATATGACGGAAACTAGGGCGGCAAGAGTGGAACAAAACACTAGGCGAGAGGCCGAGCCTTCCACCCTTTACCAAGTATATAAATGCATTAAGGTAACATGGCAATATAATGATATCCCAACAAGTAAATAAAAGATGTTCCAACAAGGAACGGCCTCCAAGCTTCACCTGCAACTAGCAACGCTATAAGAGGGGCTGAGCAAAGTGATAACATAGCCAATCAACGGTTTGTGAGGACAAGGTGGGTTAGAGGTTTGACATGGCAATTGGGAGGCTGATAAGAAAATGGTAGCATCGTAGCATTGGCATAGCAAAGAGCGAGCAAACTAGCATAGCAAAGATAGTAGTGATTTCGAGGGTATGATCATCTTGCCTGCATCAGTTGTCAGAGTTGACTGGATCCTCAAAGGCACAACTCAACGGGCTCCTCGTGTAGCGAACTCGTCTCCCGGCTCTACCCAAACAAGACAAACAAGCAACAAGGATACAATCAACCACGTGCAAACTCAAACAACACGATGCAAAGATGATATGCTATGCGGGATGCGATGCGGGATGCAAAATGCAAGATATGACAGGAAAATGCATGAACCTGGCCTCAACATGAAATTACAAGGGTGCCACTGGAAAGATGAGATGAAATCGCTTGAAAACGATATAAAGAACGCCGGAATCGGAGTTACGGTTTGGAAATGGCAAGCGATTCAAAAATGACACCGGTCTGCGATTTACAGCAAGTAGGCATCTAAATGCAATGAGATGAACATGCTACAGCCACCAAACATGAAAACAAAAATACATGGCAGGGATGCACACAAGATGCTTAACAAAAGTCTAGCACTGAGTTACGGCCAAATCATCCATTAACAGGTTCAAACAAGCATGGAAAAAACGCAAATGCAAAACAGACATGTATGGATAGAGCATAACAAGATTAACAAAACTCCCTTACTGATCATCCTCAAAAGAGGCACGGATCACTAGGAAACAAGCTGAACATATGGCATCATGAACTAAATAATCCCAGACTTAGTGAAAACTACTAAGTCCCTGAAAACAGATTCACCGGGTGCCTCACTTTGCAAGCTTGCACAAGTCACCACACACATCCTAAAAATGCATGGGTTGCACCTCTGGAAAGAAGACAAAATCCTTAACAAAACATATGATGGACTCACAGGCATATCATGCACACAAAAATCATGGCAAAAATGACAAAAGTCTAAGATGAACTAGCAGATCTGACAAATAACTCACGAAGCCTGCTTCTAACAGCATTTCGGGCACCAAGATGCACTCAAATGAAAATGATGCAATGGAAAGAAATGATGTACTCGTCGAGACGAACATTTTGATATACTATACGTCCAAAACGAAGCTACGGATGCGGAAATACGGCCGGTCAAAGTTTGCATAAAATTAGGGTTTCGGGAGGAGAAAGTAAACCGAGATGCTAAGATCTAGATCCAGATCGGGGCTGCACTGTTCATCGGGCGCGTTCTTCGAGGTTGGCCGGCGCCGGAGTCGAGGGAGGAGGCCGGAGCAGCGGGGAGAGGCCGGTGAGGGGGCGGCCGGATCCGGTGGTGGCCGAGGCGGCGAGCTCCGGCTCGGGCGGCGGCGTGGCCCGCGGCGGCGGCGTGGTGGGGCGGCGTCGGAGCCGGAGAGGCGGCCCGCGGCGGTGCCGGTCGCCGGAGGTGGAGCTTCGGGCGGCGGCGGCTGGAGACGAAGGCGCGGGGGCGCGTGGCGGCTACGGGCTCGCGGGGGCCCGGCTTGAGCCTCCCGGGCCTCGGCGGCGGCTGGCGGCGGGAGCGCCACGTGGCGGCTGCGGCGATTTTTGTCCGGCCGGCACGGACGTGTCCGGCGCGGCGCGGAGATCTGTTTTTCTAGGGTTTCGGAGAGGGAGAAGATCCGAAAACGGAGGGGGGGCTATTTATAGGCATAAGTGGAGCTAGGAGAGTCCAAATGAGGTGCGGTTTTCGGCCACGCGATCGTGATCGAACGCTCTAGGACTGGAGCAGAGTTTGGTGGGTTTTGGGCCAAATTGGAGGGGTGTTGGGCTGCAACACACACGAGGCCTTTTCGGTCCCTCGGTTAACCGTTGGAGTATCAAACGAAGTCCAAATGATACGAAACTTGACAGGCGGTCTACCGGTAGTAAACCAAGGCCGCTTGGCAAGTCTCGGTCCAATCCGGAAATGTTTAATCCCCACACATGAAAGAAAGGTAGAAATGACCACCGGAGGAGAACGAAGCGCCAGATTGCAAAACGGACAACGGGGAAAATGCTCGGATGCATGAGACGAACACGTATGCAAATGAAATGCACATGATGACATGATATGCAATGCATGACACGCAAGCAATGACAAGGCGACAACAGCGAGTAACTGGACGACACCTGACACATCGGTCTCGGGGCGTTACAGTAACAGCTCTACGTCTCGGTGCCCGGAGGCGGTCGATTGGATTACTGGCGTGTGAATAACAGGGGTGCGAACCCTTCATACTGAGGAGGGGGGTGGCTTATATAGAGTTCGCCGGCCCCCTCCTGCCCTTAGTAATGCAGGGTTTAAGGTACATTTAAGGTTGGGCGTTACTGGTAACGCCCCTAATAAAGTGTGATAATGACCATAAAGACTACTTAATAGCCGACCGTTTGCCTGCGGAGTGACTTTAGGTCTCCTGGCAGTCGAGTGATTGGCTTCGTGGTCGAGTGATGGCTTCTTGGTCGAGTGTCTTGAACCCGTCGAGTGGGATACCTTCAAGTCGATTGAAAGGTGACTTCTCCTAGGGATGTCCCTGGGTAGGGCTCTTTGGACAGGTCCGTGCCCCTACCCTAGGTACATGGCTTCATCAGTGCTTCTTCGGCGTTTTTAATAATTTCTTTTCTTCATGCTCTGAAAGGTTAGCACTAATAATAATAGGATATATCTCTTTCTCATCAAGATAAGCATATTTAAGAGTATCGGGTAAAGGCTTAAGCTCAAACATGGGATCACCCTTAGGTGGAGGAGGATCCCCTAAGATTTCAAAAGGAAAGTTGTGCTTCAAAATAGGTCCCTCTTTAAAGAATACTTCATCTATTTCCCTTCTTTAATTCATAAACATATCATTTTCATGGTCTAGCAAGTATTGTTCTAAAGGATCAGTAGGAGGTACGGCAATAGAAGCAAGACCGATGTGGCGACCCGACCCGAATGGATCAAGTCTACTGTGCTCCGGTGTCATCCCTGGATCAGTAATGCTGACACCACACAGTACATCGAAGGATTTATAGCAGAGTGGCAATCACACACTTATTACATCGTTGTCTCAAAAGAGAACTTATTACAATAAACATGGCTTAAGGCCATCTAGTGTCGATAACAGCGGAAGACTCGGAAGATAAATGGGTCCATCAACTCCAACGGCATCACTGAGTATAGAACCACGACCTAAAACACCTTACTCGTCGTCTGAAAAGTCTGCAACATGAAAGTTGCAGCCCGAAAACGGGTCAGCACATGGAATATGCTGGCAAAGTAACACATAGAGAGTAATGGAATGAAACAGCTATACTATATGCATATATGGCTGGTGGAAAGCTCTATGGTTACAGTTTTGCGTAAAGCCAGTTTGTCTCTACTGCAAAGGAATAAATTTATTTAACTATCATGGTGGTTGTGAAACATCGAGAATGGTTGACAACATTCTCAATCCCAATTAAAAATAATTAAAACCCAACAACATTAATTAGAAGTAACATGTTGAGATTCACATGATATTCAAGTACTAGATACTCAAGTTGTCCATAACCGGGGACACGGCTAATCATGATTAGTTTGTACACTCTGCAGAGGTTTGTGCACTTTTCCCCACAAGACTCGATTCGCCTCCGTTTGTTTTCTCGCACTACATGGTGTTTGAGAAGACGGATGACCGAGACATAGTCTTTCAGAAGCGCTAGCACCTTACGATCGGGTAGACCGTACCACCTACAACCCCTACATCTGCTAGTCTACCACTGTAAGAGTTCGCACAACTTAGTCAACTATGCCAGAGCCCATAATGGCTTGTGGCTGCACACGGAAGTTACTAGCATGAATGATCTTATGATCCCTTTGAGCCTGGGTTGGCGGTCCAAAATAAAACAGGCAAGTCCTGATAGACATCAGGTGCCTCAATCCACCCAGATGTGTGTTTAAGTTGCCACCTTAGATAAACCATTAATTAACAATACTCACATCTGTCATGGATATCACTCACCCAATCCACGTTTACTAGCATAGCATGGCATAAAAAGCAAACGTAGAAGTAACTCCCAAAGGTTTCATAATCATAGTAATACAGGTAATAGGTACTACCTCATCTACTTCCCATCCCACAATTTAATTAGATCCTAATCATGCAATGTGTGAGGATTTATCTAATGCAATAAAAACTGGGTTGTAGAAAAAGGTATGATCAAAGTGTTACTTGCCTTGCTGATGATCCGCGAGACCTAGGGTTTCGAAGTAACAAGCGGCGCAATCCGGGTGATCTATCGCAGACAAACAACAAGCACACAATAAGTACTCATCTAATGCACAGGTAAAACTCGAACAAGAGAACGAACCAGGAAGTTCAACTTAAGAACTCCGGTTGCAGAGAAAGAACGAACCGAACAAAGAAACGGAAAACAAACGGCGGAAGAAAAACAACTCGGTTCTAGCAAGTTGAAACTAGGTCAAATTTTACCGGCGCAAAAACTTGTTCAAGTTGATTAGACAGAATGGCGGTTTCGAGACGAAACTCCAGGCGCTTGAATCACCTGATTCCGATAAACGAGCGGGAAGAAAGACTAGAACGAAGATCGGATTTGAGATCGCGATCGCGGAATAAATCCGACAAAAAGAAAGAGATGAATGGTTAAACGAATGGACGTTCGTTAACTGGGAACAACCGGTGATCACGTTCGTTGAGATGAACGGTCCGAAAGAAGAACGAAAACCGATCTAGGGTTTTCGGAAAAGAAACCGAAACAAAGAACCGGAAAAGAACCGGAAAAGAAAATGGAAAAGAATCGGAACGGTTCTTTTAAGAAAAACCGAACCGGGGCGAGGAAAAAGAGAGAGGCGCGGCGCGGGGCTACCTCGACGAGGCGGAACTCCGGCGGCGGCGGGGTGCAAAGGCGGCGGCGGCGGCAGCTAGGCGGCGGCGGCTGCGGCTTGGGGTGGGGAGGGGGGGTTGCTTGGGTATTTATACTAGGGGGGGGGGGTTTGCTTGGGGAAGGGGCAAGCAATAGGAGGCGGCGGCAGCCTAGAGTCCTTCTAGGACTCGGCCTGGCGGCGGGGCTGGCTGGCGCGCAGGGCGGCTGGCGGCTGGGCCGGCCGGCTGGGCCTTGGCCCAGGCGGGCGCTGGCTCTTTTTTTAAATAGTTCCGCGCGCAGAAAAACAAAGAAAAAAAATCTAAACGAACTCCAAAATTCCTAAAGTAAATTTTCCCCGACTCCTAAAAATGAGTCGAACAAAAAGAACTTTTCTCCGGTCCTAGAATGCAATTTTTGGAGAACACGCAGTTTTCCCTATCCAAATAAAAAGCAAACAAACTCCGGAAATCCAAAATTTGATTTATTCATTAGATCTTCATTTTTCCTAACTTTGGGAAAGTCATATTATTCCCTCTCTCATATTTTTTTGATATTGGAAAAATAATTAAAGATGAAATAAAATAAATCAAATGATCCTCTTTTCAAATTTGAGAAAACTCTCAAATCTGAAAATAACGAAATCTCCAACTCTCTCCGAAGGTCCTTGAGTTGCGTGAAATTTCTAGGATTGACCAAAATGCAAGAAAATATGATATGCATGATGATCTAGTGTATAACATTCCAAATTGCAAATTTGGGATGTTACAAACCTACCCCCCTTAAGATGAATCTCGCCCTCGAGATTCGGGTTGGCTAGAAAATAGGTGAGGGTGGTCCTTGAGCAAATCTTCTTCTCTTTCCCAGGTGGCTTCATCCTCTGAGTGGTGGTTCCACTGAACTTTGCAAAACTTGATAACCTTGCTGTGGGTAACTCTGCTGGCATAATCGAGAATCTTGACTGGCTTCTCCTCATACGTTAAGTCATCCTTCAACTGAATCGCTTCGAGTGGCACGGTATCTCTTAGCGGTACCTCCGCCATCTCGGCGTGACATTTCTTCAGCTGGGAAACATGGAATACATCATGAACTCATGACAGCTCTTTGGTAATTCCAACTTATAAGCGACTTCTCCCATACGTTGCAAGATCTTATACGGTCCAACGAAACGCGGTGCTAACTTTCCCTTAACTCCAAAGCGCTTAACTCCTCGAAGTGGGTATACTCGGAGATAAACTCTGTCTCCAGTTTCGTAAACTGTCTACTTGCGTTTTGAATCTGCGTAGCTCTTCTGCCTGGACTGGGCTACCTTGAGCCTATCGCGAATCAACTTAACTTTCCGTTCAGACTCCTTAATCAAATCTGGTCCAAAGAACTGACGGTCTCCAACTTCGTCCCATGACAACGGTGTCCTGCACCTCCTTCCGTATAAAGCTTCGAAAGGTGCCATCTTCAAACTGGTTTGGTAACTGTTGTTATAAGAAAACTCCGCATACGGCAAGTTATCGTCCCAACTAGATCCATAATCTAGTGCACAAGCTCTCAGCATATCTTCCAAAATCTGATTGACTCTCTCGGTCTATCCATCCGTCTGTGGATGAAAAGCTGTGCTGAACTCCAATCTGGTTCCTAAAGTTTCATGCAACTGATTCCAAAACTTTGAGGTAAATTGGGTTCCTCTATCTGATATGATACTCCTCGGAACTCCATGCAAACAAATGATCGTAGTCATGAATATCTTCGCCAACTTAGCACTGGTGTAAGTGGTCTTAACTGGAATAAAATGTGCTACCTTCATCAAACGATCAACTACTACCCATATCCAGTCATAGCCTGCTTTCGTCCTGGGTAGTCCTGTGATAAAATCCATGTCTATCTTATCCCACTTCCATTCGGGTATCGGCAATGGTTGTAACAATCCTGCTGGCTTCTGATGCTCTGCCTTTACTGTCTGACATACGTCACAAACTGCTACATATGCTGCAATATCCTTCTTCATTCCGGTCCACCAGAATGTTTCCTTCAAATCCAAATACATCTTGGTATTCCCTGGGTGAATCGAATACGGTGAATCATGTGCCTCTTGCAAAATCAACTTCCTGATCTCCGGGTCATTTGGCACATAAACACGGTCCTCAAACCATAGGGTATCATGCTCATCCTCACGAAATCCCTTTGCTTTTCCTTCGCTCAATTTCTCTTTTATAGCAGCAATCTCCTTGTCAGATTTCTGAGCTTCTCTGATTTTATCCATCAATGTTGACTGAATCTCCAATGCTGCTACATAGCCTCTCGGAACTATTTCCAAACATAGCTCACGAAGGTTTTCTGCTAACTCCTTGGGTATTTTCCCCGTCATTAGGGTGTTGACATGGCTCTTACGGCTCAATGCGTCAGCTACCACATTAGCCTTTCCGGGATGGCAATGCAATCTCATGTCATAATCCTTGATGAGCTCCAACCATCTCCTTTGTCTGAGGTTCAACTCCTTCTGCGTGAAAATGTACTTCAAACTCTTGTGATCCGTGTACACCTCACAATGATTTCCAATGAGGAAATGTCTCCATGTCTTCAATGCATGCACTACGGCTGCTAACTCCAAATCATGCGTGGCATAATTCAACTCATGAGGCTTCAGTTGCCGTGAAGCATACGAAACAACTCTTCCTTCCTGCATAAGCACTGCTCCAAGTCCTCGACATGAAGCGTCGCAATACACCTCATAATCCTTGGTCTGATCTGGCAAAATCAATACTGGTGAGGTAACCAAGCGTTTCTTCAACTCCTGGAAACTAGCCTCACACTCCTCAGTCCATTTGAACTTAGTATCCTTCTTCAACAATTCAGCCAAAGGCTTTGCAATCTTTGAGAAATTCTCAATGAATCTCTGGTAGTATCCTGCGAGTCCAAGAAAACTCCGGATCTCTCCAACGGTCGTTGGTGCTTCCCATTCGGTTACGGTCTCAACCTTTGTGGGGTCAACTGCTATCCCTTCTCCGGATATAACGTGTCCGAGGAATCCAACTTCCTTCAACCAAAACTCACATTTGCTGAATTTGGCGTATAACTGATGTTCCCTTAGTTTCTCCAAGACCAAACGCAAATGTTCCTTATGCTCCTCTTCATTCTTTGAATAAACCAGGATGTCATCAATGAACACTACGACGAACTTATCCAAAAACTCCATAAACACTTTGTTCATCAGGTTCATAAAATAGGCAGGTGCGTTAGTCAATCCAAATGACATAACGGTATACTCATACAGTCCATATCTTGTGGTGAATGCTGTCTTAGGTATGTCCTGCTCCCGAATCTTCAATTGATGGTATCCTGATCGCAAATCGATCTTGGAAAACACTTTAGCTCCTTGCAACCGATCAAACTGATCGTTGATCATTGGCAGTGGGTACTTGTTCTTGATGGTTACTTCATTCAATCCTCGATAATCAACAACCATCCTTAATGATCCATCCTTCTTTTCCACTAGAAGTACGGGTGATCCCCAAGGCGAAGAACTTGGGCGAATGTAACCTTTATCCAATAAATCCTTAATCTGATTCTTAATTTCTACCAAATCCTTTGCTGGCATCCGGTACGGTCGCTTCGATATTGGGCCTGTACCTGGCAATAACTCAATCAAAAACTCAATGTCTCTATCCGGTGGCATGCCTGGCAATTCCTCAGGAAATACATCAGGAAAATCCTTCACCACTGGTACTTCCTCTTGCACAACTCCTGTTAGGCAGTTTACTTGTGTCCTGTTTGGCACATGCCAGGATACATACTTGATCCTTCTTTCTTCTGGTGTGGTAAGCAAAATTGTCTTACTGGCGCAATCGATGTTTCCTCCATACATCGACAGCTAATCCATACCAAGAATCACATCCAGACCTTGGGATTCCAGAATAATTAAATCCGTTGGGAAAACATGCCTTCCTATACTTAATGGTACTTGGAAACATCCTTGTCTGGCCATGTACTCTGCTCCTAGCGAGCTTACTAACATAGGTGTTTTAAGAATCCTAGTGGGCAGGCTATACTTTTCCACAAATCCCCTTGATATGTATGAATGTGATGCACCAGTATCGAGAAGAACGAGTGCGGTAAATGACTTAACCAAAAACTTACCGATTACTGCATCGGGCTGATCTTCAACCTCCTCCACATTAACGTGGTTCACCTGTCCCCTATTGAAAGGGTTCGGCTTCTTCCCAGAGCTTCCATTGCCATTTTGGCCTTCAGGACATTCATTTGCATAATGCCCTGGCTTCAAACACTTATAGCAAGTGACGTGGCTCAAGTCCTACTTGGCTGGGGTGGATGGGGTGGTCCGGTTCTGGCCGTTGCTTCCTCCATTCCCATTACCATTCTTGTGGCCATTATGGTTGTGCGAGCTACCTCCTCCATGGGTGTGCTGAAACTGAAATCCCGGTTTAGGGGCAAAACGGGGCTTCTGCTGGGCTCCAGAGTTATACTTCCCCTGTCCATACTTCCTCTTGCGGTTCTCAATCTACTGTTGCTTCCCTTCAATCATGATGGCACGATCTACCAACTCCTGGTAGTTGTTGAAACTCGCTACCATCAACTGCATGCTTAGTTCATCATTCAGTCCTTCCAGAAACTTTTCCTGCTTAGTTGCATCCGTAGCAACGTCATCTGGGGCATAACGTGCTAACTTGCTGAAATCATCAACGTACTGGCCAACTGTCCTTCCTCCTTGGCGTAAGTTGCGAAACTCACGCTTCTTCATGGCCATAGCTCCTGCTGAAACATGGGCAGTGCGGAAAGCTTGCTGAAACTGATCCCATGTGACAGTGTCAACTGGGTAAGTGGCTGTGAAATTCTCCCACCATGCTGCCGCGGGTCCGTCAAGCTGGTGAGCGGCAAACTTCACTTTCTCACCATCCGTGCATCCTGCAGTGGTCAACTCCCTTCCTATCTTGCGGAGCCAATCGTCTGCTACTATTGGCTCGGTGCTACTGGAAAACACCGGCGGATTCAGCCTAAGAAAACGGGCTAAGTGGTCAACAGGTGGTGGTGGGTTGTTGTTGTTGTTCTGCTGGTTCTGGACTAACATCTGCATCAATTGATTCTGCTGCTGGATCAACTGAGTGAGCTCCGGTGGGAATCCATTGTCACGTCTCGGAGGCATCTGAGGGTTTAGGAAAAGATGAGAATTAAGAATAGAGTGAGGTCTAAAGGGAAAACACTACCCCAATGCACATGAGCAAATGCACACAAAATCACTCCATCAATCAAACAAGGGCTTACAATCGGTCTAACTATCGCAAAAGTGCTCGAACTATTGTGTTTACATGGGGGAATACTACTACTATCTGGTGGTCATCTAGAAATTTGAACCGGTGGAAGACTCCATGATATCTGCTCCAGCTTCGTCTTCAAAGTCGGGTTCACTTGGATCCGAATCGGTGTCGTCGATGATGATGTAGTTGTCCGGACATGCGTCGTACATGTCTTCCCTCCTGGATGCTAACTTCCCCTTGAGTTCTTCAATCTCCTGCTTAAGATCGCCATTGTGCCTTGCTAGAGCTACGATCTCGTCCATGTAGTCCTTGCGTGTAGACTTCAGTTCTCCTTCTAGCTCGATGATCCTAGCCTTTGCATTCTTCAACTCTATCATATCATTGCACATCTGGTTCTCGTGGCATCGAATGTGCTAGTTTAACTCCTGGATGAAAGATGCAATGGATCTATCCTTCTTGGTGCTGACTAACTCCCATTGTTCATCTCGGCGTCCGCAAATCTGGTAGATAGTGTCCTTGAGGTCTTCTTGATAAACTTCTCCAATGCGTCCTATGGTGATATGAGCTGCCATGCTCTTTCCCAGACTCCAGGTTGGTGCATTGAAAACGCTATCTATGGGCTTCGTGATTGGCGCGAATGTTCTTCCCGGAACATGAGCTTGAATCTTCTAGCGCTCCTCTTCAGGCAGAGTGGCGTTGAAGGTTCCCGTGAAGCTTGGTAATCCAATTTTCAGGTACTTAGTGACTTCCTTCAGGTGAAATCCAAATGGTGTGCCTTCATCCGGTTGAGCGTACTTAATCTTTGCGTTCGTCATCCTAAAAGAGTAGAAAATATGAGGAGTTAGAAAATGAGAAGAGAATGGTGATCTATGGCTTTAACTTAGTGGTCGTGTCCTACAGTCAGCGTGTGCTCTGATACCATCTCTGTGGCGACCCGACCCGAATGGATCAAGTCTACTGTGCTCTGGTGTCATCCCTGGATCAGTAATGCTGACACCACACAGTACATCGAAGGATTTATAGCAGAGTGGCAATCACACACTTATTACATCGTTGTCTCAAAGAGAACTTATTACAATAAATATGGCTTAAGGCCATCTAATAACGATAACAGCGGAAGACTCGGAAGATAAATGGGTCCATCAACTCCAACGGCATCACTGAGTATAGAACCACGACCTAAAAGCACCTTACTCGTCATCTGAAAAGTCTACAACATGAAAGTTGCAGCCCGAAAACGGGTCAGCACATGGAATATGCTGGCAATGTAACACATAGAGAGTAATGGAATGAAACAACTATACTACATGCATATATGGGCTGGTGGAAAGCTCTATGGTTACAGTTTTGCGTAAAGCCAGTTTTTCCCTACTGCAAAGGAATAAATTTATTTAACTATCATGGTGGTTGTGAAACATCGAGAATGGTTGACAGCATTCCGATCCCAATTAAGTGAACAATTAAAACCCAACAACATTAATTAGAAGTAACATGATGAGATTCACATGATATTCAAGTACTAGATACTCAAGTTGTCCATAACCGGGGACACGGCTAATCATGATTAGTTTGTACACTCTGCAGAGGTTTGCGCACTTTTCCCCACAAGACTCGATCGCCTCCGTTTGGATTCTCGCACTACATGGTGTTTGAGAAACGGATGACCGAGACATAGTCTTTCAGAAGCGCTAGCACCTTACGATCGGGTAGACCGTACACCTAATCCCCTACATCTGCTAGTCTACCACTGTAAGAGTTCGCACAACTTAGTCAACTATGCCAGAGCCCATAATGGCTTGTGGCTGCACACGGAAGTTTCTAGCATGAATGATCTTATGATCCCTTTGAGCCTGGGTGGCGGTCCAAAAAAACAGGCAAGTCCTGATAGACATCAGGTGCCTCAATCCACCCAGATGTGTGTTTAAGTTGCCACCTTAGATAAACCATTAAAATACTCACATCTGTCATGGATATCACTCACCCAATCCACGTCTACTAGCATAGCATGGCATAATAAGCAAACGTAGAAGTAACTCCCAAAGGTTTCATAGTAATACAGGTAATAGGTACTACCTCATCTACTTCCCATCCCACAATTTAATTAGATCCTAATCATGCAATGTGTGAGGATTTATCTAATGCAATAAAAACTGGGTTGTAGAAAAAGGTATGATCAAAGTGTTACTTGCCTTGCTGATGATCCGCGAGACCTAGGGTTTCGAAGTAACAAGCGGCGCAATCCGGGTGATCTATCGCAGACAAACAACAAGCACACAATAAGTACTCATCTAATGCACAGGTAAAACTCGAACAAGAGAACGAACCAGGAAGTTCAACTTAAGAACTCCAGTTGCAGAGAAAGAATGAACCGAACAAAGAAATGGAAAACAAACGGCGGAAGAAAAACAACTCGGTTCTAGCAAGTTGAAACTAGGTCAAATTTTACCGGGGCAAAAACTTGTTCAAGTTGATTAGACGGAACGGCGGTTTCGAGACGAAACTCCAGGCGCTTGAATCACCTGATTCCGATAAACGAGCGGGAAGAAAGACTAGAACGAAGATCGGATCTGAGATCGCGATCGCGGAATAAATCCGACGAAAAGAAAGAGACGAACGGTTAAACGAACGGACGTTCGTTAACCGGGAACAACCGGTGATCACGTTTGTTGAGATGAACGGTCCAAAAGAAGAACGAAAATTGATCTAGTGTTTTCGTAAAAGAAACCGAAACAAAGAACCGGAAAAGAACCGGAAAAGAAAACGGAAAAGAATCGGAACGGTTCTTTTAAGAAAAACCGAACCGGGGCAAGGAAAAAGAGAGAGGCGCGGCGCGGGGCTACCTCGATGAGGCGGAACTCCGGCGGCGGCGGGGTGCAAAGGCGGCGGCGGCTAGGCGGCGGCGGCGGCGGCTAGGCGGCGGCGGCAGCTAGGCGGCGGCGCGGCTAGAGGCGGCGGCTGCGGCTTGGGGTGGAGAGGGGGGGTGCTTGGGTATTTATACTAGGAGGGGGGTTTGCTTGGGGAAGGGGCAAGCAATAGGAGGCGGCGGCGGCCTAGAGTCCTTCTAGGACTCGGCCTGGCAGCGGGGCTGGCTGGCGGCTGGGCCTTGGCCCAGGCGGGCGCTGGCTCTTTTTTGTTTTAAATAGTTCCGCGCGCAGAAAAACAAAGAAAAAAATCTAAACGAACTCCAAAATTCCTAAAGTAAAATTTCCCCGACTCCTAAAAATGAGTTGAACAAAAAGAAGTTTTCTCCGGGCCTAGAATGCAATTTTTGGAAAACACGCATTTTTCCCTATCCAAATAAAAAGCAAACAAACTCCGGAAATCCAAAATTTGATTTATTCATTAGATCTTCATTTTTCCTAACTTTGGGAAAGTCATATTATTCCCTCTCTCATATTTTTTTGATATTGGAAAAATAATTGAAGATGAAATGAAATAAATCAAATGATCCTCTTTTCAAATTTGAGAAAACTCTCAAATATGAAAATAACGAAATCTCCAACTCTCTCCGAAGGTCCTTGAGTTGCGTGAAATTTGTAGGATCAACCAAAATGCAAGAAAATATGATATGCATGATGATCTAGTGTATAACATTCCAAATTGCAAATTTGGGATGTTACAACCGATAATTTCATTTTTTTATACTAGGCAATTCTTTATCATGGGGTTGTCTATGAAATTTAGCAAAATTAAATTCATGAGACATATCCCCTAAACCAACAGAAACAATATCTTTATTAGAGTCTATCTTAGCATTAACAGTATTCAAAAAGGGTCTACCAGATATAATGGGACAAAAGTCATCTTGTGGGGAACTGAGAACAAGAAAATCAGCAGAGTATGTAACTTTTCCACACAAGACTTCAACATCTCTAACAATGCCAACTAGTGAAATAGTATTTGTATTGGCAAGCTTAATTGTAACATCAATCTCTTCTATCTCTGTAACATCCCAAATTTTCAATTTGGAATGTTATACATAGGCCATTCATGCATATCATATTTTATCGCATTTCGTTTCGCGAATCCCCGAAATTCTAAGCAACTCAAGGACCCACGGAGAGAGTTGGGAATTTCGTTATTTTCATATTTGAGTTTTTTCTCAAATTTAGAAAAGAGGATCATTTGGTTTTAATTATTTTTCCTCTTCGAAAATATTTCATATTTTAAACATACGAGAGGAGATAATATGACTTCTCCAAAATAAAAGAAATATTGGAGGAAAAATGTTAAAATCAAATAAATAATTTTATTTGGATTTTATTGCTATTTATTATGAATTAGGAAAAAATGTGTTTTTCAAAATTGCATTAGAGGCGTAAATAAATGTTCACTTTATCCGCAATATTATTAGAGGACCGTGAAAATTTATTTCAGGATTTTTGGAGTCCGTTTAGTATTTCTTTCGTTAGATGTTCTGCGCCGGGTTTTAAAAAAAGGTGAACCGACCTAACCGGGTTGTGTCCGACTAGGACTCCTGGCCCTGCCAGCCTTTATAAGCCGGGAGGCCCGACCCCACCAGCCTCCACCTGCGCCGCCTTCCGCCGCCACCGCCTTTCGCAGCCGCCGTCGCCACCCGCCGTCCCGCCGGAGCCCCACCGCCGCCGTTCTGCCGCCCCACCGCCGGACCCGATCTCGCCGGAGGTATAACTGCCGCCACCACCGGTTTTCACGAGAAAACCATTCGGTTTTTTTAGAAACCCTATTTTCGTTTTGTTTAGATCGGTTCGTTTTTTTCCCGGTTTAGTTAAATAGCGGACATTTGTCCGTACGTTCGTTATTCATCCGTTAGCTGCAGGCAGTGAACGTTCGTTCGTTAGCCTGTTCATCCCTTTTTTCCCAGGGTTTTTTCCGTGATTATTTTCGATCGTGATTTCTGCCCTGATCTTCATTTTGGTTTATCTTTTCGCTCGTTTATCCTAATCAGGTGAAACAAGCGCCTAGATCTTCGTCTCGAAGCCCTCTTTCTGTTTAACCAACTTGAACAATATTTTGGTACTGTAAAATTTGACTTTAGTCCAGATTAGTAAATGTAACTTGTTTCTTTCGTAGTTTGAGTTTCGTTGCTCCGTTTGATTTGTTTCTTTTTGCAAACCGGAGTTCTTCAGTTGAAATTTCTGGTTAGATCTTCTTATTTGAGTTTTACCCATGCATCTTTTCTTGATTGCTTATGTATGTTATTGTTTGTTTGCGATAGAATTCTCGGAGTGCGAAGCATGCTACTACGAGTCACTAGGTTTTCCGGATCTTCAGCAAGACAAGTAACACTTTGATCATACCCATTTATTACCCAGTTTTTGTGCATTAGTCCAACCCTCAAACATTGCATGAGTAGGATCTCTTAACATGTGGGTTTGGGAAGTAGTTGATGAGGTAGAACCTATTGTCCATTTATTATCAAACCCTTGGGAGTTACTTCTGCGTTATGCTTATACTGCTATGCTATGCTCGTAGACGTGGATTGAGTTTGAGTGTATCCACGACATATGTGAGATTGTTAATTAATGGTTAAATTAAGGTGGCTACTTAAATACACATCTGGGTGGATTGCTAAAGGCACCCTGGAGCACCTAGTGGTTGTCAGGGCACCTGAAGAATCCAGTGTTGTCCTAGGATAACCCGGAGTACCTGTGTGATCATCCTATGGTTCGCCACCCAGGCTCAAAGGGATCGTAAGATTATTCATGCTAGAAACTTCCGTGTGCAGCCACAAGCCATTATGGGCTCTAGCATAGTTGAGTATGTTGCATGACCTCTTCCAGTGGCAGGCTAGCAGATGTAGGGGATGTAGGTTGGTACTGTCTACCCAGGGTTAGAGTTAATGCTTCTGAAAGACTGTGTCTCGGTCATCCGTTTCTCAAACACCATGTACTGCGAGAAAATCCAAGGGAGGAGATTGAGTCTTGTGGGGAAAAGTGCGCAAACCTCTGCAGAGTGTACAAACTAATCATGGTTAGCCGTGTCCCCGGTTATGGACATCTTGAGTATCTGGTACTTGAATTATTGATTTGATCTCATCACTCTAAATTAATTGTTGGGTTGTTAATGAGTACTTTAATTGGGATTGAGTTGGAGGAACCTTCTCAATGATGTTTCAACCACCATGATAGTTAAATAAAATATATTCCTTTGTTGTAGGAAAAAATTGGCTTTTCGCAAAACAATATAACCATAGAGCCTCCACCAGCCATATATGCATGTAGTGATAGCATTTATATGTCCATTGCTCTACTGTGTTATATTGCCAGCATATTCCATGTGTTGACCCATTTTCGGACTGCAACGTATCATGTTGCAGACTTTTTAGACGAGGAGTAAGGTGCGCTAGGTCGTTTGTCATGCACTTAGCTATGTCGTTGGATTTGATGGACTCACTTTATCTTCCAAGCCTTCCGATGTTATTTATTTATATGGCCTTAAGCCATATTTATTGTAATAAGTTCTCTTTTGAGACATTCGATGTAGTAAGTGTGTGATTGCTACTCTGTTATAAATCCTTCGAGTACTGTGTGTGTCAGCATTACCGATCCAGGGATGACACTGAAGCACAGAGACTTGACCGTCTGAGGTCGGGTCGCTACAAGATGGTACCATAGCACACGCTGACTGTAGGACATGACCACTAAGATGAGTCCTAGGTCACTCTTCTCTACTCATTTCTGACTCCTCTCCAATTTCTACTCTTTAGGATGGCAGACTCAAGGAACAAGTTTGCACAACCGGATGAAGACACACCTTTTGGACGACACTTGAAGGAAGTCACTAGGTACCTAAACATTGGAATACCAAGCTTCACCGGGACCTACACCGCCACACTACCCGAAGAGGAACGTAGATTCGAGTTCAAGTTCCAGGAAGGACATTCACGCCAGTCACTAAGCCCATAGAGTTTTCCTTTGATGCACCAACCTGGAGTCTAGGAAAGAGCATGGCAGCCCACATCGCCATGGGACGCATCGACGAAGTTTACCACAAGGAGCTTAAGGACACTGTCGGTGTCAAAACCGGCGGATCTCGGGTAGGGGGTCCCGAACTGTGCGTTTAGGCGGATGGTAACAGGAGACAAGGGACACGATGTTTTTACCCAGGTTCAGGCCCTCTTGATGGAGGTAAAACCCTATGTCCTGCTTGATTGATATTGATGATATGGGTATTACAAGAGTAGATCTACCACGAGATCAAGGAGGCTAAACCCTAGAAGCTAGCCTATGGTATGATTGTTCTTCGTCCTATGGACTAAAACCCTCCGGTTTATATAGACACCGGAGAGGGCTAGGGTTACACAGAGTCAGTTACAATGGTAGGAGATCTACATATCCATATCGCCAAGCTTGCCTTCCACGCCAAGGAAAGTCCCTTCCGGATACGGGACGAAGTCTTCAATCTTGTATCTTCATAGTCCAGGAGTCCGGCCGAAGGTATAGTCCAGCTATCCGGACACCCCCTAATCCAGGACTCCCTCAGTAGCCCCTGAACCAGGCTTCAATGACGACGAGTCCGGCGTAGAGATTGTCTTCAACATTGCAAGGTGGGTTCCTCCTCCAAGTACTTCATAGAAGATTTTGAACACAAAGGTAGTGTCCGACTCTGCAAAATAAGTTTCCACATATTGCCATAGAGAGAATAATATTTGCACTAATCTAATCTGCTGACCTATTCCGTAGCGTGACATCACACCACGGCCAAGTCTTTATTCGAATCGTTTTACTGTCCCACCTCAGCGCGTTTAGCGAGGCGGTTTCCTTGGCACGTCTTGTCAAAGCAGAGATCGTGTCCCCTTATTCCGGGATTCTCATCAATACGGGCGTGGGTAACCCTACCGTGCCCGTTGGTATGTTTTCTCGATCAAAGGCGAGTCCCAAACGGTCATGGGGAGGGCCCTTGGTATTCAACCTTTAATAAAGAGACCAAGGCCTTACTCCTTTCTTTCAATCTCAAACGAGTTCGCCCTTCGCCTCGAGTTCCAACACCCAAGGCTCCAAATTTCAGGCGCTTCGGACCTTCAACAATGTCCAGTTCCGACCTTCGAGGACGATGGATGCCCTCCTCCGTCACGGAGGAGGAGGTGCTGAAGTTGAGAGAGGCCAGGTTCTTGACCGGCGAAATCTCGCATAGGCTTCCTGCTCAAGGGCAGGTCATTCCCACTCCCAAGCCTGGTGAGAGTGTGGTGTTCATGTCTCACTTCCTTCAGGGGCTAGGCTTCCCGACGGATCCCTTCGTGAGGGGGCTCATGTTTTATTATGGGCTGGAATTTCACGACTTAGCTCCGGAGTCCATCCTCCATATTTCCTCATTCATCGTTGTGTGTGAAGCCTTCCTCCGTATTACTCCTCACTTCGGACTATGGCTCAAGACCTTCAAAGTAGAGCCGAAGATGATCGAGGGACGGCACGCGGAGTGCGGAGGTGCTTTTATAAGCAAGAATGCTGGTGCTCCATGGCCCGAGGGCTCTTTTCAAGGGGAGTCCAGCTTATGGTAACAAGAGTGGTTTTGTATCACAGCTCCTAGGAGCACCAAGTGGGTGGCGCAGGTTATGTTAATTCGCCGAGTTCTGCCCTGCAAACGTCGCCCCCTCCGCCTGTGGAAGTTCAACCCGGAGGGACCACGAGTTCTCCAACATTTTCTTGGCATGACGCCCGTGGAGATGTACAAATTGTTCTTCGGACCACAAGTAGTGTGTTCGGATTCGACCGAGGACGCAGGTCTGAGCTGCAACCGCCCGGGTACTCAAGTAAGTAGCCCTGTGCCCGGACTCGCACTCCGCATATTTATCATAAAATTGTCGTTAAAAGAGCTGTCCTTTAAACATGAGTGGATAGCGAAAGCAAAGCTAATCAGGTGTCCGGCCCCCCTCCCCGAGACCACGCCGGGTCCCGTGCTAGTCAGGATGTTGGAGGTTGTGCCTTCGAAGGAAAGCGAGGGAGGGGACAAGGAAGCTACAGCCTCCTCGAAGAAGGTTGTCCGGAAGGGAGGAATCGAAAATTCCTCTCCTCAGGGGAAGAAGAGGACCGCCTCTGACGACCCGAAGACCATGGCCTCAAAGCGGGGGAAGAAATCTTCATCAGAGGGTCCTGCGCCGGGGGATACTTCGGCCGAATTATGCCCTCAAGGGGATCAGCCCTCCACCGAGCCGTAAGTAGAGAGGAGTTTTTCTTTTTAAGAAATGAGAGAAATCCTTGCGTTATATCTGAGAAGAGTAATCGAAAATTTACCTTGTAGCTCGGACCTTAGCCCTTCTCAGCAGAGCTCGTCTTCGGGGGATCTTCTTCCGGAGATGATGGAGAGCGGAACGCCTCCCCCTGCCGTACCGCCTTGCGAGGCGGGTGATCCTGAGGTATCGTCGTGGAGGGTTTATCCGAATCCGGCAGGGCCAGAAGGTAGTCATATGGCCCCCCAAAGCCCTCTGCATCCGGCCTTCGAAAAGGGCCATCGGACGAGTCCGGCACCGTCTGGTGCACGGTCGGAGGAGCTGAAGGATCTGCTAGGGCAAGCATCTATCTCAGAGGAGCACCGTGCATTGATGGGTATGGTGATTGATAGGATTTCATCCGCGGAGAGCGGATTGCACGAGGCTGTCAGGAGTTTACTGACAGGTTTTGAGGTACGCGAAATAATGTACCCTTTTTGGACAGTTAAGCATAAATAAGATGCGCCCTGTGTAGATAGTAGCCCCTGAGACTCTGTGCGTTGTTAAAAGTGACGGCGCGCAGAGGATCATATTCCCAGGTCTAATATGCCGCCTTCATACGTAGGTGGCGAAGTGTCCGGTGGCAAGCCGGACTGATGAATTTGTCGAGCTAAAGCGGCAACTTGACGTGGCAGATGCCGACATCGCGCTTGTCAACAAGCGGCTTGACGAGGCACAAGGTATGTAATTCCTCCGGCGGCACCTGGTAAGAGGAGCTTTATGCCAGTATCTTACAATGTGTGCGCTTGATGCAGATGGTGCTGCTGCCATGGAGAATCTTCGGGCGGAACTTGCCCGAGCCAAGGAGCAAGCCAGGAAAAGTGATGCGGCTGCCTTAAAGGCAATTGAAGAGCTGAAAGCCGAACAGGCTGCTCACTACCGAAGCAAGAAGGAAATGGCTGAGATGGCCGTGAAGCTGAAGAACGCTGCTGACCGTTGCAAGCTTCCTGAAAAAGAAGATCGGGCGGAACAGACGGACCTGGAGAAGGCCGTTGCCGATGCCAAGGATGCTCGCTCTGCGATGAGAGCTATGAAGGAGGAGCTGCGTCAGGCCGGAGAGATCGCGGCTGGAAAGCCCTTTATGCTGCGGAGGAAGTTATGTGATCCTAAACATGCTCCGTTAGACCGGATGTGGAGTACGGCGGACACCTATCTGGATTTGGCAGCGAGTGCCGCAAATGCGGCCGAACACTTCCGAGATCAAGAAGATCACGAAGTGGAAAAGCTCTTTTGGTCGCAGTTCCACAATCCGGAGCGTCCGCTGTCATTAGCCGATCATTTGGCCGAATGGGACGAGCTAAATAGGTTGTCCGGACTCGCCATGAAGTATGTCATGAGTCATCTGTGGCCAGAGAGGCCAGAGCCGAAAAGTTATTTCAACTTGGTGCAGCAATTCCTTGGTGCGGCACCGCATATCAATGCGATGAAGAGGTCAGCGTGCATAGAGGGTGCGCGGATGGCTCTTGCCCGTGTCAAGACATACTGGGCGGAAATGGAGGCCACCGCTGTTGCATCCCCAGACTCGGATGGAAGCCGAGTACATGTCGAGCACTATTTTCAAGAAGTTCTGCAAGGCGCTCGTTAGTAGAGACGCAGTGCTCGAAGGATACTATATTCGAATAGCATATATTATTGTCAAACAATATTTTAATAAATTGTAGAAGCTTTTTATACTTGTACCTGCAAGTATTATAATACCTCATGTGCGGCCGTTTAACATATATGTATATATAATCCGAAAGATGGCAGTCGTCGGCTTCAGCCCCCACGCACATAATGCGGGGGTGTTCGCAGAAGGCGCATTTTCACACTTGATCCAACGTCTTGGTCCTACAAAGGAGGTGATAGCGCAGCGAACTAGGCAATCGGACTATGATGCTTTATCACTTTCACTTAGCCATAGGAGTTTGACAGTGAGGCTACTTATATAGCCCCTGGTGGCGCCTGCACTCGCCCGAACTCGGGGCGCGTATGTGCCTGGCCGGGAAGCGGCCCTTCGTTAACGCGGAGGAATCCTAAAGATTCCGGTAAGTCATCGAGTGGTTGACCAGTCTCACGCTATATCATGACAGTCAGTTTTCGGCTTTCTCTACTGAGGTGCTCGCCTGGCCGAACCGGGGCACAATCGCAGTAGTTCTCCTGGTGCCGCCTTAGCCGATAGAGCGGAACGTAAGGTAGCAAAACACAGGAGCCGGGCAAACCCAACATTTGACCAAAGACATGATTCGGAGCTGATGCATATAAGGCCAAACTCGCGATGCCGAACACTCCCTAAGGTATTCGGTCTTTATGAGGGCGGGCGGGATAACGCCCTTAGTAATAAGCCCCTAGTGTCCAGGTACGCACAAAAACTATGACGTGGCCACATGCCAAAATGCCAGCCTTCTCCTTGGTTATACCAAGAAACCAGGGGATGTGTATCAACTAGAGACAGTAAAAAAGGTTTACACAGGGTCTTAATCTGAAAAGAATCCTTGGAACGGGTCCCTGCTGCATGTCTGCGCCTGTGTCTCCGTTGTGCCGTATCCTGGACGGGCGTAGCATGGTGGTCATCTGTAAAAGAGAAGAACTTAGTTAAAGAAAGATCATGCCGAACATGAGTTATACTAAATAAACAAAGTATAAATCGAAATGGGTAAAACCGAGCTTTATTGTCTCTTGTTTTATATGTGCGGAGCCCCTAGTACAGGGGTATACGGCTATTAAGCCTTTGTCAGTTGTATGTTTATGCCGGACTCGTCTAGCCGTGTCTGTGGTCTTGACGACCTATTTAGGTGCTTTGGCTGATGAAGCCGCTTTATTGTGGGGCTGTCAAGGCAGCCGCACTGTCTTCCGCGCGGGAGGAACACTCAATGTTTTCCCTTTAATGAGATGATGCCTCGTGGACCGGGCATCTTAAGCGTAAGAGATGCATAATGTGGTATTGTGTTAAAGCGGGCGAAAGCTTCGCGTCCGAGCAGTGCTTGATAGCTACTTGAGAATGGGGCGATTTGGAAAGTTATCTGTTCGCGACGGAAGTTATCGGGGAAGCCGAACATAACTTCTAGCCGGAGAGAACCCATGCAACGGGCATCCGGGCCTGGCATTACCCCTTGAAAGGAGGTTTTGCTATGGCGAATTTTTGTTGGGTCAATCCCCATGTTGCGGATTGTGTCCTGGTATAACAGGTTTATACCACTGCCGCCGTCCGTCAGGACATTTGTAAAGTGGAGTCCGCCGATTATTGGATCTAATACCAAGGCAGTCTAGCCTGCGTTCCGGATACTTCTAGAGTAATCCTGATGGTTGAAGGTGATCGGTTTTAACAACCATTGGCGAGACTCCTTTGGAATAGGCCGTATGGCATGTATCTCTGTTGGCACCATTCTATTCGTCACATGAAGTAAGTTTACTGTTTTGACTTCTTGTGGGAAATCCTTTTGTTTCCTGGTGCTCTGCTTGTGGGGTTCGTCATCGTCCTCACTTGGTGTGTCGAGCCCCTTGTGTTCGGCATTGAGTTTGCCGGATTGCTTGAAAACCCAACAATCTCTGTGGGTATGGTTCGCAGGCTTCCCGAGAGTACTGTGTATTTGACATATCTTGTCCAAGATTTTGTTTAAGTTGGATAGCTCGTCCTTGTTATCCTTGAGGGGCGACTTTCTCTGATTCTGCCGCGAGCTTTTGAATCCGGCGTTGACCTCCGTGCTCTTTGGGCTGTTTCCCTTATTCTGGCGCTGGTCCTTGCTGCGTCGGGGTTTTCCGTTTCCATCCCTAACTTCGGATGTACTTGGGTCGCTGGTGCTACATCTTGCCAACCAGTTGTCCTCTCCTGCGCAAAAGCGGGTCATGAGGCTTGTTAATGCGGCCATTGCTCTTGGCTTTTCTTGGCCGAGGTGTCTGGCGAGCCAGTCTTCTCGAACGTTATGCTTAAAAGCTGCTAGGGCTTCGGCATCCGGACAGTCGACTATCTGATTCTTTTTTAGTACGAAATCTGTTTCAGAATTTCCGGGCTGACTCTCCGGGCTGTTGAGTTATGTGACTGAGATCGTCTGCATCCGGAGGGTGGACATAGGTCCCTTGAAAATTTGCCCGGAAAGCATCCTCAAGCTCTTCCCAACTTCCAATGGTGTTTTCGGGAAGGCCTTTGAGCCAATGTCGGGCTGGCCCTTTAAGCTTGAGGGGTAAGTATTTTATGGCTTGGTGGTCATCTCCTCTGGCCATGTGTATGTGGAGGATATAATCCTCGATCCAGACCCCAGGGTCTGTTGTTCCGTCGTACGCCTCTATGTTTACTGGCTTGAATCCCGCTGGAAATTCATGGTCCAGCACCTCATCGGTGAAACATAGGGGGTGTGCAGCACACCTATATTTGGGTGTGCCGTGATGTTCGGATATTTGTTGTGTTGCTTTGCTTACTAGAGCTTGCTTTCTTGGCCCATAGATAGACCTGGCTGGGCCATCTTTTTGATGTGGATCCTTTGGTGGATCGCGTGCCGGCTTGTGTGCGGCGCCGCTTGCCGCTCCATGCTGGCCATGAGGTCGTCTATCCGACCGGGTGGCTTTCCTATTTTTTGACTGCGGGGGCTCTAAGGCCTCCTTGTCAAATTCAGGCAGTAGCTTTCACTTTGGATAGCTTTTTGTGCGGCGACTGCCGCCATATTTGTCTGCGGTGTTGAGTACTTTGCTCCATCTGATTCTGAGTGCATCTTCCGCAGTTTTGATCTTCCGCTTCTGCTTTTTCAGGCTACGCGCAGTGGCGACGAGCCTTTTGTGGAGGTTCTTCTACTCCATGAGCCTATCCGGTGTAAAGTCGTCCGGACTGTTGTTTTCGCCGGGGACGGGGTGTTCGGTTTGTTTATCCAAGTTGAACTATTCGGACGGTTGCTCGAAGGCATGTTCGTCGTCCGCCGGCTCGTCCTGCTCTATGGCTAGGTCTGTATGGCTGCTTTCTCTGTCGAGGCGGGGCTTGGAGCGGCGCTTATGTCGCCGCTTTGATTGCTTTTCGAGTGAACGATCCCTCTTTGCATCCCTGTGTTCCTCGTCGTCGCTTCCTTTGGGTGTGTCCACCATGTATACATCATGAGATGAGGTGGCTGTCCAGTGCCTTATAGGCGTTGGTTCATGTTCATCTCCTACATCATCGTCCATACCGTCGATGTCTTCAGATTCGAAGTCAAGCACATCGTTTAAATTATCGACAGTGGCTACGAAGTGGGTGGTGGGTGGGCTTTGAATTTCTTCATCATCCACATCCCAACCTTGCCGACCATAGCCCGGCCAGGGCTCTCCTGATAAAGAGAGAGACTTTAGTGAATTCAGAATATCGCCGAAGGGCGAGTGCTGAAAGATGTCCGCGGTGGTGAACTCCATGATCGGCGCCCAATCGGGTTCGATCGGTAGGGGCGCGGAGGGCTCGGAGTCTGGAGAGGAGTCCGGCTCCTTGGAGTCATGGGCTTCGCAGAGAATAGGGCTGGTGTTCGGCTCGATCGCCGTAGAGATTGCAGCCCCCGAGGCGGTGTCCAACCACCCATCCTCGATTGGCGCAGTTGGCTCCGAATTAAGGGTCGGAGCTGATGCGGGTGCGGCCTTCAGGGCACTGTTCGGCGGCAGAGTTAGATCATGCCCATCGTGACAGTGCGGCGCGCTCGGCTGCGGCTCGAATCCATCGAAGATCGAGTCTCCGCGGAGGTCCACTGTGTAGTTTAAACTTCCAAATCCGACTTGACGGCCAGGGGCGTAGCTTTCGATCTGTTCCAGATGGCCAAGCGAATTGGCCCGCAGTGCAAAGCCGCCAAATAGGAAGATCTGTCCGGGGAGAAAAGTCTCACCCTGGATCGCATCGTCGTTGATGATCGGAGGAGCCATCGGGCCTAAAAGTGATGACACAGAGGAACTCTCAATGAAAGCACCAATGTCGGTGTCAAAACCGGCGGATCTCGGGTAGGGGGTCCCGAACTATGCGTCTAGGCGGATGGTAACAGGAGACAAGGGACACGATGTTTTTACCCAGGTTCGGGCCCTCTTGATGGAGGTAAAACCCTACGTCCTGCTTGATTGATATTGATGATAATGGTATTACAAGAGTAGATCTACTACGAGATCAAGGAGGCTAAACCCTAGAAGCTAGCCTATGGTATGATTGTTCTTTGTCCTATGGACTAAAACCCTCCGGTTTATATAGACACCGGAGAGGGCTAGGGTTACACAGAGTCGGTAACAATGGTAGGAGATCTACATATCCATATCGCCAATCTTGCCTTCCACGCCAAGGAAAGTCCCTTCCGGACACGGGACGAAGTCTTCAATCTTGTATCTTCATAGTCCAGGAGTCCGACCGAAGGTATAGTCCGGCTATCCGGACACCCCCTAATCCAGGACTCCCTCAGACACTATCTACCAGATATGTGGGCGCTGAGATGAGCAATGGGAGATGATCAGCACCAGGAAGGACAGGTCCATTGCAGCATTCATCCAGGAGTTAAACCATCACATACGTCGCCAGGAGAACTAGATGTGCGCAAGCATGATAGATTTGAAGAAGGCAATGACCAGGATCACAGAGCTAGAAGAGGAACTCAAGTCTACACGCGATCGTTATGAGGAGGAAATGACGGTACTTGTGGAGATGAATGACGACCTGACAAGGAAGCTAGGAGTTTTTATGGGAGACCGCGGTCCAGGAGGAGAAGACGACAAACCCAAGGAGATTCATTCTGAAGACTACATCATCATCGACGACACCGACTCTGACCCCAATGGTAGTGATGATGACTATGAAGACGAAGCTGGAGCGGACATCATGGAGTCCTCCACTGATCAATATTTTTAGATGACCACCATATGATTAGTAGTTTTCCTCCATTTGTATAAAATAGTCCGAGCACTGTAACGATAGTTAGATCGATTGTATGCCCTTGCTTGATTGATTGAGTGATATGATATGATTGTGTTTGTCTCATGTGCATATGGGTAGTGCTTCCTCCTTAGACCTCATTCTATTCTAATCTCTTCCCTCTAAACCCATCAGATGCCTCCGAGACATGACCCCGGATTTGTCTTCCCACCGGAGCTCCCTCAGTTGAGCCAGCAACAGAATGCCTTGATGCAGTTGTTAGTTCAGAACCAAGGCAAGAACAACAACAACCCACCGCCACCACATCCAGTTGACAACTTAGACCGTTTTCTAAGGTTACAGCCGCCGGTGTTTTCCAGTAGCACTGAGCTCATAGTTGCAGATGAATGGCTACGCAGGATTGGAAGGGAGTTAACCACTGCCGGTTGCACAGATGCTGAGAATGTGCATTTGGCCGCACACCAATTGGATGGACCAGCAGCCGCATGGTGGGAAAATTACACAGCCACTTTTCCTATAGCCAATGTCACTTGGGAGCAGTTTCAACAAGCTTTTCGCACAGCCCATGTCTCAACTAGAGCTATGAGCATGAAGAAGTGTGAGTATCGCAACATACACCAGGGGAATCTACTGTAGCTCAGTACGTGGATGAGTTTAGTAAGTTATCTCGCTATGACCCAGATGATGTGGCCACAGATGCCGCGAAGCAGGAGAAGTTTATGGAAGGGCTGAATGATGAGATGAGCATGCAGTTGATGGTGGCAACATTCAACAACTACCAGGAGCTGGTAGACAAGGCTCTTATGATTGAAGGGAAGCAGCAGCAGATTGAGAGCCGCAAGAGGAAGTATGGACAAGGAAAATATAATTCTGGAGCTCAGCAGAAGTCGCGTTTCACCCCAAACTCGGGAGGATTTACCCATAACCGTGGAGGCCACACACACAATGGAGGCAGTTCTCACAACCACAGTGGCCCCAAGAATGGAAACGGGAATGGAGCAAGCAACAATCAGAACTGCCCTAACCCAGCAACGCCCGCCAAGAAGGACCCGAGTCACATTACTTGTTTCAAGTGCGGGAAGACTGGACACTATGCCACCGAGTGCCCTGAAGCGAAGAATGGGAATGGCAATGGAAGCTCTGGGAAGAAGCCTAACCCTTTCAACAGGGGACAAGTGAACCATGTGAACGTGGAGGAGGTTGAGTCATTTATCGGTAAGTTTTTGGTTAAGTCATTTATCGCTCTCGTTCTTTTTGATACTGGTGCATCGCATCCATACATTTCAAGGGGATTTGTGGACAAGTTTAAATTACCTACCCAAGCTCTTAGGACACCCTTGCTAGTAAGCTCACCAGGTGCAGAGTATATGGCTAGCCGATGGTGCGACCGATTACTCTTAACCATTGGCAGCCATGTTTTCCCCTCAGACCTAATAATTTTGGAATGCCAATGATTGGATGTGATACTGGGGATGGATTGGTTATCGAAGTATGGAGGAAACATTGATTGCACCAGTAGGTCAATTCTACTCACCACCCCGGAGGGAAAAAGGATTAAGTATGTATCCAGGCATACTCCTGAGAGTACTCACGTAAATTCTCTCACGGGAGTTTTTCAGGAAGAAGTGCCTGTAGTGAAGGATTATCTGGATGTATTTCCAGAGGAATTACCAGGTATGCCGCCAGATCATGATATTGAGTTTTTGATAGAGCTGTTGCCACGCACCGGACCGATATCAAAGAGACCATACCGGATGCCCGCAAATGATCGAGAGGAGATTAATAAGCAGATCAAGGATTTATTGGAGGAAGGTTACATTCGACGAAGTTCAACACCATGGGGAGCCCCAGTGCTCTTGGTTGAGAAGAAGGATAAATCTCTGAGAATGGTTGTTGATTATCGGGCATTGAATGAAGTGACGATCAAGAACAAGTACCCACTGCCAATGATCAATGATTTGTTTGACCAACTGCAAGGATCTAAAGTGTTTTCGAAGATCGACCTGCGATCAGGATACCACCAGCTAAAAATTCGAGAACAGGATATACCTAAGACAGCCTTCACCACAAGGTACGGGCTATATGAGTACACGGTTATGTCATTTGGATTGACTAATGCCCCTTCCTATTTCATGAGCATGATGAATAAGGTATTCATGGAGTTCTTGGATAAATTTGCCATGGTGTTCATTAATGATATTTTGGTATACTCGAAGAATGAAGAGGAACACAAGGAGCATTTGCGTTTGGTTCTTGAGAAACTCAGGGAACATCAGTTATATGGCAAGTTTGGCAAATGTGAGTTTTGGTTGAAGGAAGTTGGATTTCTTGGACATGTTATATCAGGATAAGGTATGGCAGTGGATCCTACGAAGGTTCAGTCAGTCATTGAGTGGTTGGCACCCACATCAGTTGGAGAGATCCACAGTTTTCTTGGACTCGCGGGATACTATCGAAGATTCATTGAGAATTTTTCTAAGATTGCGAAGCCCATGATGACATTGTTGAAGAAGGACACCAAGTTCCATTGGACTGAAGAATGTGAAGAAAGTTTCCAGGAATTGAAGAAACGCTTGACTACTGCCCAGTGCTGATTCTACCAGATATACGCAAGGATTTCCAAGTGTATTGCGACGCATCTCGCTTAGGACTTGGAGGAGTACTTATGCAAGATGGAAGAGTTGTTTCATATGCCTCATGTCAACTTCGACCGCATGAGTTGAATTATGCCACGCATGACTTGGAGTTAGTAGCTGTAGTGCATGCACTCAAGACCTGGAGACACTTTCTTATTGGAAACCATTGTGATGTGTACACGGATCACGAGAGTTTGAAGTACATATTTACTCAGAAGGAGTTGAACCTCAGGCAGAGGAGATGGCTGGAGCTCATAAAGGATTATTATATGAAGTTGCACTATCATCCAGGAAAGGCCAATGTCGTAGCAGATGCCTTGAGCCGGAAGAGTTATGCCAATACCTTAGTAACAGGAGGTTTGCCAAAGGAGTTAGCAGAAGATCTCAGGGAGCTTCATTTGGAGATTGTTCCTAGAGGTTTTGTTGCAGCGATGGAAGTTCAATCTACATTATTGGGAAAGATTCGAGAAGCTCAGAAGGATGACAAAGAAATTTCCGAGATAAAGGAGAAGATGAGTGAAGGACAAGCCAAGGGTTTTCGTGAGGATGAGCACGGCACCTTGTGGTTTGAATACCGTGTATATGTGCCCAATAATGCCGAGATCAGGAAGTTGATACTACAGGAAGCTCATGACTCACCATACTCGATACACCCCGGAAACACCAAGATGTATTTGGATTTGAAGGAGCGTTTATGGTGGACTGGCATGAAGAAGGATATTGCCGAGTATATAGCCAGATGTGATGTTTGTCAAAGAGTGAAGCCCGAACATCAGAAGCCAGCAGGATTACTGCAGCCTATGCCGATACCCGAATGGAAGTGGGACAAGATTGGCATGGATTTCATCACCGGATTTCTATCTGGGTAGTAGTGGATCGTTTGACTAAACTGGCTCATTTTATCCCAGTGAAAACCACCTATACCAGTGCGAAGTTGGCCAAGATATATATGACCAGGATCGTATGTCTGCACGGAGTTCCGAGGACCATCGTATCAGATAGAGGAACACAATTTACTTCAAAGTTTTGGCACCAGCTGCACCCGACTTTGGGTACCAGGCTAGAGTTCAGTACAACTTTTCATCCACAAACAGATGGACAGACCGAGAGAGTCAATCAGATTTTGGAGGACATGTTGAGAGCTTGTGCGCTAGAATATGGATCTAGTTGGGATGAAAATTTACCTTACGCGGAGTTCTGATACAACAACATCTACCAGGCCAGTTTGAAGATGGCACCTTTCGAAGCTTTGTATGGAAGGAGCTGCAGAACAGCGTTGATGCGGGATAAAGTTCGAGACCGTCAGTTGTTTGGACCGGATTTGATTAAAGAGTCAGAAGAGAAGGTTAAGTTGATACGAGATAGACTGAAGGTAGCTCAGTCCAGGCAAAAGAGTTATGCAGATTCAAAATGCAAGGAGGTAGTCTATGAAATCGGGGACAGACCATATCTCCGTGTGTCACCACTACGAGGAGTTAAACGTTTTGGAGTTAAGGGAAAGTTAGCCCCGATATTTGTAGGACCATACCGAGTTTTGGAACGTATGGGAGAGGTTGCCTACAAGTTGGAATTACCCGAAGGACTATCAGGAGTTCATGATGTGTTTCATGTTTCCCAGTTGAAGAAGTGCCATGCAGAGATGGCCAATATTCCTCTGAGAGACAAAGTGCCCCTGGAAGCAATTCAGTTGGACAGTGATCTGACTTATGAGGAGAAACCAGTCAAGATTCTCAAGTTTGCCAGCTGAGTTACACGCAGCAAGGTTATCAAGTTTTGCAAAGTTCAATGGAGTCACCATACCGAGGATGAAGCCACCTGGGAGCGAGAGGATGATCTACGCAAAGACCACCCACACCTATTTTCTATCCAACCCGAATCTCGAGGGCGAGATTCATCTTAAGGGGGTAGGTTTGTAAGATCCCAAATTTTCAATTTGGAATGTTATACATAGGTCATTCATGCATATCATATTTTACCACATTTCGTTTCGCAAATCCCCGAAATTCTAAGCAACTCAAGGGCCCACAGAGAGAGTTGAGAATTTCGTTATTTTCATATTTGAGTCTTTTCTCAAATTTTGAAAAGAGGATCATTTGGTTTTAATTATTTTTCCTCTTCGAAAATATTTCGTATTTTAAACATACGAGAGGAGATAATATGACTTCTCCAAAATAAAATAAATATTGGACGAAAAATGTTAAAATCAAATAAATAATTTTATTTGGATTTTATTGCTATTTATTTTTAATTAGGGACAAAAATGCGTTTTCCAAAATTGCACTAGAAGCGTAAATAAATGTTCACTTTGTCAGCAATATTATTAGAGGACCATGAAAATTTATTTCAGGATTTTTGGAGTCCGGTTAGTATTTCTTTCGTTAGTTTTTCTGCATCGGGTTTAAAAAAAAGGTGAACCGACCTAACCGGGTCGTGTCCGACTAGGACTCCTGGCCCGCCCGGCCGTTATAAGACGGGAGGACCGACCCCGCCAAACCCTAGCCCCATCATCCTCCACCCGCGCCGCCTTCTGCCCCCGCCACACGCCGCCGCTGCCTCGCGCAGCCGTTGTCGCCACCCGCCGTCCCGCCGGAGTCCCGCCGCCGTCGCTCACCGCCGGAGCCACAATTCCGCCACCCCGCCGCCGGACCCGATCTCGCCGGAGGTACAACCGCCTCCGCCACCGGTTTTCGTGAGAAAACCGTTCGGTTTTTGAGAAACCCTAGTTTCGTTTTGTTTAGATCGGTTCGGTTTGTTTTCCCGGTTTAGTTAAATAGCGGACGTTCGTCCGTACGTTCATTTTAACGAACGTTGTTCATCCGTTAGCCGTAGACAGCGAACGTTCGTTCGTTAGCCTGTTCGACCCATTTTTTTCTAGGATTTTTTCCGTGATTATTTTCATCGCGATTTTTGCCCTGATCTTTGTTTTGGTTTATCTTTTCGCTCGTTTATCTAGATCAGGTGAAACAAGCACCTAGATCTTCGTCTCGAATCCCTCTTTCCGTTTAACTAACTTGAACAAGATTTTGGTACTGTAAAATTTGACTTTAGTCTAGATTAGTAAAAAGATCTTGTTTCTTTCGTAGTTTGAGTTTCGTTGCTCTGTTTGATTTGTTTCTTTTTGCAAACCGGAGTTCTTTAGTTGAACTTTCTGGTTAGATCTTCTTATTTGAGTTTCACCTGTGCATCTTTGCTTGATTGCTTATCTATGTTATTGTTTGTTTGCGATAGAATTCCCGGAGTGCGAAGCATGCTACTACGAGTCACTAGGTTTTGCGGATCATCAGCAAGGCAAGTAACACTTTGATCATACCCCTTTATTACCTAGTTTTTGTGCATTAGACCAACCCTCAAACATTGCATGAGTAGGATCTCTTAACATGTGGGTTTGGGAAGTAGTTGATGAGGTAGAACCTATTGTCCTTTTATTATCAAACCCTTGGGAGTTACTTCTGCAATATGCTTATACTGCTATGCTATGCTCATAAACGTGGATTGGGTTTGAGTGTATCCATGACAGATGTGAGATTGTGAATTAATGGTTAACCTAAGGTGGCTACTTAAATACACATCTGGGTGGATTGCTAGAGGCACCCAGGAGCACCCAGTGGTTGTCAGGGCACCTGGAGAATCCAGTGTTGTCCTAGGATATCCCGGAGTACCCGTGTGGTCATCCTATGGTTCGCCACCCAGGCTCAAAGGGATCGTAAGATTATTCATGCTAGAAACTTCCGTGTGCAGCCACAAGCCATTATGGGCTCTGGAATAGTTGAGTATGTTGCATGACCTCTTCCAGTGGTAGGCTAGCAGATGTAGGGGATGTAGGTTTATACTGTCTATCCAGGGTTAGAGTTAATGCTTCTGAAAGACTATGTCTCGGTCATCCGTTTCTCAAACACCATGTAGCATAAGAAAATCCAACGGAGGAGATCGAGTCTTGTGGGGAAAAGTGCGCAAACCTCTGCAGAGTGTACAAACTAATCATGGTTAGCCGTATCCCCGGTTATGGATATCTTGAGTATCTGGTACTTGAATTATTGATTTGATCTCATCACTCTAAATTAATTGTTGGGCTGTTAATGAGTACTTTAATTGGGATTGAGTTGGAGGAACCTTCTCAATGATGTTTCAACCACCATGATAGTTAAATAAAATATATTCCTTTGTTGTAGAAAAAAATTGGCTTTTCGCAAAACAATATAACCATAGAGCCTCCACCAGCCATATATGCATGTAGTGATAGAATTTATTTGTTCATTGCTCTACTGTGTTATATTGTCACCATATTCCATGTGTTGACCCGTTTTCCGGCTACAACGTATCATGTTGCAGACTTTTCAAACGAGGAGTAAGGTGCGCTAGGTCATTTGTCATGCACTTAGCTATGCCGTTGGAGTTGATGGACTCACTTTATCTTTTAAGCCTTCCGCTGTTATTTATTGAGATGGCCTTAAGCCATATTTATTGTAAAAGTTCTCTTTTGAGACATTCGATGTAATAAGTGTGTGATTGCTACTCTGTTATAAATCCTTCGAGTATTTTGTGGGTCAGCATTACCGATCCAGAGATGACACTGAAGCACAGAGACTTGACCGTCTGAGGTCGGGTCGCTACAATCTCAGCAGGTGCAATATCATGCATAATTTCTTTGTATAAGGAATGAGGTATTGGACTTGCACTAGCACCCATATCACATAAGCCATGGTAGCAATGATCTCCTATTTTAACAGAAATAACAGGCATGCCTACAATAGGTCTATGTTTATTTTTAGTATCAGGTCTAACAATTCGAGTAGCTTCATCACAGAAGTAAATAACATGCCCATCAATATTATCGGCCAAGAGATCTTTAACCATAGCAAGACTAGGTTCAACTTTAATTTCCTCAGGGGGTTTGGGTGTCTTAATATTACTTTTGTTGACCATAGTTGAAGCTTTAGCATGATCCTTTATTCTAACAAGGAAAGGTGGTTTCTCAATATAAGCAGTGGGAACAACAGGATCATTATAAGTGATAGTCTTTTCTTCAACTTTAACAGGTGCAACTACTTTTACTTCAATGGGAGGATTATATTTAAACCACTTCTCCTAAGGAAGATCAACATGAGTAGCAAAGGATTCACAAAAAGAAACTACTATCTCAGAGCCAAGTCCATATTTAGTGCTAAATTCATGAAAAGCATCAGTATCCATAAAAGATTTAACACAATCAAACTTAGGTGTTATACCTGACTCCTTACCTTCGTCGAGGTCCCAATCTTCAGAGTTGCGTTTAATTCTTTCCAATAAATTCCATTTGAATTCAATAGTCTTCATCATAAAAGAACCAGTACAAGAAGTATCGAGCATGGAGCGATTACTGAGAGAAAGCCGAGCATAAATTTTTTGAATAATCATTTCTTTTGAGAGCTCGTGATTGGGGCATGAATATAACATTGACTTAAGCCTCCCCCAAGCTTGACCGATGCTTTCTCCTTCGCGAGGCCAAAAATTGTATATATAATTACGATCACGATGAACAAGATGCATAGGATAAAACTTCTGATGAAATTCCAATTTCATTCGTTGGTAGTTCCATGATCCCATATCATCACATAGCCTAAACCATGTCAATGCCTCTCCCTTCAAAGATAAAGGGAAGACCTTCCTCCTGATAACATCCTCGGGCATACCTGCAAGCTTAAATAATCCACAAACTTCATCCACATTGATTAGGTGCAAATTGGGATGTAATGTTCCATCACCTGTGAAAGGATTAGATAGCAGTTTCTCTATCATACCCAAAGGAATTTCAAAGTAAAAAATTTCAGTAGGTTGAGGAGCAACTGTTTGCTCTACTGGTTGGGGGTGAAGATACCCCGAACAAGCCCCTCAAAGGATTATGTTCCATAGTAAGAACAAGACCCTCAAAGGATTATGTTCCATAGTAACAAGTGACAGTAAATTTCAGCACACTATATAAAATTTTCCTTACCAAATTCCACCTACCAAAGGCGCTTCACTCCTCGGCAACGGCGCCAGAAAAGAGTCTTGATGACCCACAAGTGTAGGGGATCTATCTAGTCCTTTCGATAAGTAAGAGTGTCGAACCCAATGAAGAGCAGAAGGAAATGATAAGCAATTTTCAGTAAGGTATTCTCTGCAAGCACTGAAATTATCGGTAACTGATAGTTTTGTGATAAGGTAATTTGTAACGGGTAACAAGTAATAAAAGTAAATAAGGTGCAGCAAGATGGACCAATCCTTTTTGTAGCAAAGGACAAGCCTGGACAAACTCTTATATTAAGTAAAGCGCTCCTGAGGACACATGGGAATTATTGTCAAGCTAGTTTTCATCATGCTCATATGATTCGCGTTTAGTACTTTGATAATTTGATATGTGGGTGGACGGGTGATGTCTACTACACAACCTTCTTCTTGTAGACGTTGTTGGGCCTCCAAGTGCAGAGGTTTGTAGGACAGTAGCAAATTTCCCTCAAGTGGATGACCTAAGGTTTATCAATCCGTAGGAGGCGTAGGATAAAGGTGGTCTCTCTCAAGCAACCCTGCAACCAAATAACAAAGAGTCTCTTGTGTCCCCAACACACCCAATACAATGGTAAATTGTATAGGTGCACTAGTTCGGCGAAGAAATGGTGATACAAGTGGTATATGGATGGTAGATAATAGTTTTTGTAATCTGAAAATATAAAAACAGCAAGGTAACTAATGATAAAAGTGAGCGTAAACGGTATTGCAATGATAGGAAACAAGGCCTAGGGTTCATACTTTTGCTAGTGCAAGTTCCCTCAACAATAATAACATAACTGGATCACATAACTATCCCTCAACATGCAACAAAGAGTAACTCCAAAGTCACTAATAGCGGAGAACGAACGAAGAGATTATGGTAGGGTATGAAACCACCTCAAAGTTATTCTTTCCAATCAATCCGTTGGGCTATTCCTATAAGTGTCACAGACAGCCCTAGAGTTCGTACTAGAATAACACCTTCAAACACAAATCAACCAAAACCCTAATGTCACCTAGATACTCCAATGTCACCTCAAGTATCCGTGGGTATGATTATACGATATGCATCACACAATCTCAGATTCATCTATTCAACCAACACATAGAACCTCAAAGAGTGCCCCAAAGTTTCTACCGGAGAATTACGAGGAAAACGTGTGCCAACCCCTATGCATAGGTTCATGGGTGGATCCCGCAAGTTTATCACCAAAATATACATCAAGTGGATCAATAGAATACCCCATTGTCACCACGGGTATCCCACGCAAGACATACATCAAGTGTTCTCAATTCTTTAAAGACTCAATCCGATAATATTACTTCAAAAGGGGAAACTCAATTCATTACAAGAGAGAAGAGGGGGAGGAGAAACATAAGATCCAACTATAATAGCAAAGCTCGCGATACATCAAGATCGTATCACCTCAAGAACACGAGAGACAGAGATCAAACGCATAGCTACTGGTACATACCCTCAGCCCCGAGGGAGAACTACTACCTCCTCGTCATGGAGAGCACCGGGATGATGAAGATGGCCACCGGAGAGGATTTCCCCCTCCGGCAGGGTGCCGGAACGGGTCTAGATTGGTTTTCGGTGGCTACGGAGGCTTCTGGCGGCGGAACTCATGATCTAATCTCTGTTCTGGAAGTTTTAGGGTATGTGAGTATATATGGGTGCAGGAAGTACGTCGGTGGAGCTTCGGGGGCCCCACGAGGAAGGGGGCGTGCCCCCCACCCTCGTGAGCACCTCCCTTGGCTCCTGACGTGGGGTCCAAGTCCATCTGGTAGCTTTCCTTCGAAAAATAACTTCTCCAGTTGATTTCATTCCGTTTCGACTCCGTTTGATATTCCTTTTCTTTGAAACACTGAAATAGGCAAAAAAACAGCAAATCTGGGCTAGGCCTTCGGTTAATAGGTTAGTCCCAAAAATAATATAAAAGTGGATAATAAAGCCCAATATTGCCCAAAACAGTAGATAATATATGGAGCAATCAAAAATTATAGATATGCTGGAGACGTATCAAGCATCCCCAAGCTTAATTCCTGCTCGTCCTCGAGTAGGTAAATGATAAAAACAGAATTTTTGATGCGGAGTGCTACTTGGCATAATTTTAATGTAATTCTTCTTAATTGTGGCATGAATATTCAGATCCGAAAGATTCAAGACAAGAGTTTAATATTGACATAAAAATAATAATACTTCAAGCAAACTAACTAAGCAATTCTGTCTTATCAAAATAACATGGCCAAAGAAAGTTCATCCCTACAAAATCATATAGTTTAGTCATGTTTCATTTTCGTCACACAAGAACGCTCTCATTATGCACAACCCCGATGACAAGCCAAGCAATTGTTTCATACTTTAGTAATCTCAAACCTAATTTTCACGCAATAAATGAGCGCGAGCCATGGACATAGCACTATAGGTGGGATAGAATATAATGAGGGGGTTATGTGGAGAAGACAAAAAAGGAGAAAGTCTCACATCAACGAGGCTAATCAATGGGCTATGGAGATGCCCACCAATTGATGTTAATGCAAGGAGTAGGGATTGCCATGCAACGGATGCACTAGAGCTATAAATGTATGAAAGCTCAACAAAAGAAACTAGTGGGTGTGCATCCAACTTGCTTGCTCACGAAGACCTAGGGCACTTGAGGAGGCCCATTGTTGGAATATACAAGCCAAGTTCTATAATGAAAAATTCCCACTAGTATATGAAAGTGATAACATGAGAGACTCTCTACTATGAAGATCATGGTGCTACTTTGAAGCACAAGTGTGGTAAAGGATAGTAGCATTGTCCCTTCTCTCTTTTTCTCTCATTTTTTTATTTGGCCTTCTCTTTTTTATGGCCTTTCTCTTTTTTTGGGCCTTCTGTTTTTTATGGCCTTTCTCTTTTTTTATTCCTCACTTGGGACAATGCTCTAATAATGATGATCATCATACTTCTATTTATTTACAACTCAATGATTACAACTCGATACTAGAACAAAGATGACTCTATATGAATGCCTCCGGCGGTGTACCGGGATATGCAATGAACCAAGAGTGACATGTATGAAAGAATTATCAATGATGGCTTTGCCACAAATACTATGTCAACTACATGATCATGCTAAGCAATATGACAGTGATGAATGTGTCATGATGAACGAAATGATGGAAAGTTGCATGGCAATATATCTCGGAATGGCTATGGAAATGCCATAATAGGTAGGTATGGTGGCTGTTTTCAGGAAGATATAAGGAGGTTTATGTGTGAAAGAGCGTATCATATCACGGGGTTTGGACGCACCGGCGAAGTTTGCACCAACTCTCAATGTGAGAAAGGGCAATGCACGGTACCGAAGAGGCTAGCAATGATGGAAGGGTGAGAGTGCGTATAATCCATGGACTCAACATTAGTCATAAAGAACTCCCATACTCATTGCAAAAATCTACAAGTCATCAAAAACCTTGGCACTACGCGCATGCTCCTAGGGGGATAGATTGATAGGAAAAGACCATCGCTCGTCCCCGACCGCCACTCATAAGGAGGACAATCAAATAACACCTCCCGTTTCAAATTTGTTACATAACGTTTACCATACGTGCATGCTACGGGACTTGCAAACTTCAACACAAGTATTTCTCAATTTCACAACTACTTAACTAGCACAACTTTGATATTATTACCTCCATATCTCAAAACAATCATCAAGCATCAAACTTCTCTTAGTATTCAATACTCCATATGAAAGTTTTTACTAATCTTGTATACCTAGCATATTAGGATTTTAAGCAAATTACCATGCTATTTAAGACTCTAAAAATAATCTAAGTGAAGCATGAGAGTTCATCCATTTCTTCAAAATAAAACTACCACCATGCTCTAAAAGATATAAGTGAAGCACTAGAGCAAACGACAAACTACTCCGAAAGATATAAGTGAAGATCAATGAGTAGTCGAATAATTATGCAACTATGTGAAGACTCTCTAACATTTAATAATTTCAGATCTTGGTATTCTATTCAAACAGTAAGCAAAGCAAAATAAAATGACATTCTAAGAATGGCAAACATCATGTGAAGAAGCAAAAACTTAGGATCGACCGAAACTAACCGATAATTTTTGAAGAAGAAAGGTGGGATGCCAACAGGGGCATCCCCAAGCTTAGATGCTTGAGACTTATTGAAATATTATCTTGGGGTGACTTGGGAATCCCCAAGCTTGAGCTTTTGTGTCTCCTTAATTCCTCTCATATCAAGGTCTCCCTAAATCTCAAAAGCTTCATCCACACAAAACTCAACAAGGACTCGTGAGATAAGTTAGTATAAACTATTGCCAAAAGCTTATCATACTCTACTGTAGCAAATACCTAAAATTATTATTCAACATTTCATACTAAATGCCTCTGCATAATTAATAGTCCTATCCTCAAATAGAATCATTAAAGAAGCAAACATATGCAAACAATGCAAACATAACAGCAATCTGCCTAAACAGGACAGTCTGTAAAGAATGCAGCAACATCCATACTTCCCTAGCTCCAAAAATTATGAAAGAAAATTCCCATTGTAGTAAATTTATCATATCTTAATATGCAAAAGGTTTCAACATTTTATCACATTCTTACTTTTCTAGGGAATTATTGCAACAGCGGTAAACTTTCTGTTTGCAAACAGCAACATGTATACTTGTAACATAGGCATAGTGGAGGCTATCAATGCCACTTTTATTGAAATAAAAGATGCAAAACATTGTTATAAATAACAGCAAGCAAATCCTAACAAAATAAATTGACACTCCAAGCAAAACACATATCATGTGGCGAATAAAAATATAGCTCCAAGTAAAGTTACCGATGAACGAAGACGAAAGAGGGGATGCCTTCCGGGGCATCCCCAAGCTTAGGCTCTTGGTTGTCCTTGAATATTACCTTGGGGTGCCTTGGGCATCCCCAAGCTTAGACTCTTACCACTCCTTATTCCATAGTCCATCGAATCTTTACCCAAAACTTGAAAACTTCACAACACAAAACTTAACAGAAAACTCGTAAGCTCTGTTAGTATAAGAAAATAAATCACCACTTCAAGTTACTGTAATGAACTCATTCTTTATTTATATTGGTGTTAAACCTACTGTATTCCAACTTCTCTATGGTTTATAAACTCTTTTACAAGCCATAGATTCATCAAAATAAGCAAACAACACACGAAAAACAGAATCTGTCAAAAACAGAACAGTCTGTAGTAATCTGGGTCAAACGTATACTTCTGGAACTCATAAAATTCTCAAATAAATTTCTGGACCTGTGGAATTTATATATTAATCATCTTCAAAAATAATTAACTAAATATAACTATCCAAATAAAAATGTCAGCAGTTCTCGTGAGCGCCAAAGTTTGTGTTTTTGACAGCATGATCAACAAGACTTTCCCCAAGTCTTCCCAACGGTACTACTTGGCACAAACACTAATTAAAACATAAAAACTCAATCATAACTTAGCATCACAGATATTCAAGGAATTCATACTAACAACATTGCAATCATGCTCATCATTCAAATATTTAGTGCCAAACATTTTAATGCATTCTTCTTCTAACAATTTGGCACAATTTGCCTTTCCATCATACTCACGAAAGATATTAAAAAGATGAAGCGTATGAGGTAAACTCAATTCCATTTTTTATAGTTTTCTTTTATAAACTAAACTAGTGATAAAACAAGAAACTAAAAGACTCGGTTGCAAGATCTAAAGATATACCTTCAAGCGCTAACCTCCCCGGCAACGGCGCCAGAAAAGAGCTTGATGTCTACTACACAACCTTCTTCTTGTAGACATTGTTGGGCCTCCAAGTGCAGAGGTTTGTAGGATAGTAGAAAATTTCGCTCAAGTGGATGACCTAAGGTTTATCAATCCGTAGGAGGCATAGGATGAAGATGGTCTCTCTCAAGCAACCCTGCAACCAAATAACAAAGAGTCTCTTGTGTCCCAACACACCCAATACAATGGTAAATTGTATAGGTGCACTAGTTCTGCAAAGAGATGGTGATACAAGTGGTATATGGATAGTAGATAATAGTTTTTGTAATCTGAAAATATAAAAACAGAAAGGTAACTAATGATAAAAGTGAGCGTAAACGGTATTGCAATGATAGGAAACAAGGCCTAGGGTTCATACTTTCGCTAGTGCAAGTTCCCTCAACAATAATAACATAATTGGATCACATAACTATCCATCAACATGCAACAAAGAGTCACTCCAAAGTCACTAATAGCGGAGAACGAACGAAGAGATTATGGTAGGGTACGAAACCACCTCAAAGTTATTATTTCCAATCAATCCGTTGGGCTATTCCTATAAGTGTCACAAACAGCCCTAGAGTTCGTACTAGAATAACACCTTAAGACACAAATCAACCAAAACCCTAATGTCACCTAGATACTCCAATGTCACCTCAAGTATCCGTGGGTATGATTATACGATATGCATCACACAATATCAGATTCATCTATTCAACCAACACATAGAACCTCAAAGAGTGCCCCAAACTTTCTACCGGAGAATCACGAGGAAAACATGTGCCAACCCCTATGCATAGGTTCATGGGCGGAGCCCGCAAGTTGATCACCAAAACATACATCAAGTGGATCAATAGAATACCCCATTGTCACCACGGGTATCCCACGCAAGACATACATCAAGTGTTCTCAATTCTTTAAAGACTCAATCTGATAAGATTACTTCAAAAGGGGAAACTCAATTCATTACAAGAGAGAAGAGGGGGAGGAGAAACATAAGATCCAACTATAATAGCAAAGCTCGAGATACATCACGATCATATCACCTCAAGAACACGAGAGAGAGAGAGAGAGATCAAACACATAGCTACTGGTACATACCCTTAGCCCCGAGGGAGAACTACTCCCTCCTCGTCATGGAGAGCACCGGGATGATGAAGATGGCCACCAGAGAGGGATTGCCCCCTCCGACAGGGTGCCGGGACGGGTCTAGATTGGTTTTCGGTGGCTACGGAGGCTTCTGGCGGTGGAACTCCTGATCTAATCTCTGTACTGGAAGTTTTAGGGTACGTGGGTATATATGGGTGCAGGAAGTACGTCGGTGGAGCTTCGGGGGCCCCATGAGGCAGGGGGCGCTCCCTAGGGGGGGCGCCCCCCACCCTCGTGAGCACCTCCCTTGGCTCCTGACGTGGGGTCCAAGTCCATCTGGTAGCTTTCCTTCCAAAAATAACTTCTCCAGTTGATTTCATTCCGTTTCGACTCCGTTTGATATTCCTTTTCTTCGAAACACTGAAATAGGCAAAAAAACAGCAAATTTGGGCTGGGCCTTCGGTTAATAGGTTAGTCCCAAAAATAATATAAAAGTGGATAATAAAGCCCAATATTGCCCAAAATAGTAGATAACATAGCATGGAGCAATCAAAAATTATAGATACGTTGGAGACGTATCAAACGGTGCTTGGGTACTGCCCTTCCTTGGACAAGTATCCCACTTATGATTAACCCCTATTGCAAGCATACGCAACTACAACAGAAGTATTAAGGTAAACCTAACCATAGCATGAAACATATGGATCCAAATCAGCCCCTTACGAAGCAACTCATAAACTAGGGTTTAAGCTTCTGTCACTCTAGCAACCCATCATCTACTTATTACTTCCCAATGCCTTCCTCTAGGCCCAAAAAATGGTGAAGTGTCATGTAGTCGACGTTCACATGACACCACTAGAGGAAAGACAACATACATCTCATCAGAATATCGAACGAATACCAAATTCACATGACTACTTATAGCAGGACTTCTCCCATGTCCTCAGGAACAAACATAACTACTCACAAATCATATTCATGTTCATAATTAGAGGGGTATTAATATGCATAATGGATCTGAACATATGATCTTCCACCAAGTAAACCAACTAGCATCAACTACAAGGAGTAATCAATACTACTAGCAACCCACAGGTACCAATCCGAGGTTTGGATACAAAGATTGGATACAAGTGATGAACTAGGGTTTGAGATGAGATGGTGTTGGTGAAGATGTTGATGGAGATTGACCCCCTCCTGATGAGAGGATCGTTGGTGATGACGATGGTGATGATTTCCCCCTCCCGGAGGGAAGTTTCCCTGGCAGAACAGCTCCGCCGGAGCCCTAGATTGGTTCTGCCGAGGTTCCGCCTCGTGGCGGCGGAGTTTCATCCCGTGAGCTTGCTTATGATTTTTTCCTCGACGAAAGACTCCATATAGCCAAAGATGGGCATCAGAGAGCCACCAGGGGGCCCACGAGGCAGGGGGCGCGCCCAGGGGGGTAGGGCGCGCCCCCCACCCTCATGGACGGTGGGTGGCCCCCCTCTGGTACTACTTTCGCCCAATATTTTTTATATATTCTGCAACGTGCTCCCGTGAAGTTTCAGGACTTTTGGAGATGTGCAGAATAGGTCTCTAATATTTGCTCCTTTACTAGCCCATAATTCCAGCTGCCGGCATTCCACCTCTTCATGTAAACCTTGTAAAATAAGAGAGAAAAGGCATAATTATTGTGACATAATGTGTAATAACCGCCCATAATGCAATAAATATCAATATAAAAGCATGATGCAAAATGGACGTATCACACCCATGGTGTCTTGGTGCTGATCATGTTTTGCTCGTGAGAGAGGCTTAGTCAACGGGTCTGCAACGTTCAGATCCGTATGTATCTTGAAAATCTCTATGTCTCCCACCTTGACTTGATCATGGATGGAATTGAAGCGTCTCTTGATGTGCTTGGTTCTCTTGTGAAATCTGGTTTCCTTTGCCAAGGCAATTGCACCAGTATTGTCACAAAAGATTTTCATTGGACCCGATGCACTAGGTATGACACCTAGATCGGATATGAACTTCTTCATCCAGACCCCTTCATTTGTTGCTTCCGAAGCAACTATGTATTCTGCTTCACACGTAGATCCCGCCACGACGCTTTGCTTAAAACTGCATCAACTAACAGCTCCACCATTTAATAAAAACACGTATCCGGTTTGTGACTTAGAGTCACCCGGATCAGTGTCAAAGCTTGCATTGACGTAACCGTTTACGACGAGCTCCTTGTCACCTCCATATATGAGAAACATATCCTTAGTCCTTTTCAGGTATTTCAGGATGCTCTTGACCGCTGTCCAGTGATCCACTCCTGGATTACTTGGGTACCTCCCTGCTAAACTTATAGCAAGGCACACATCAGGTCTGGTACACAACATTGCATACATGATAGAGCCTATGGCTGGTAGGGAACACCTTTCATTTCTCTCTATCTTCTGCAATGGTCGGGCATTGAGTATGACTCAACTTCGCACCTTGTAATACATGCAAGAACCTTTTTTTGCCTGATCCATTTTGAACTTCTTCAAAACTTTGTCAAGGTATGTGCTTTGTGAAAGTCCAATTAAGCGTCTTGATCTATCTCTATAGGTTCTTGATGCCCAATATATAAGCAGCTTCACCGAGGTCTTTCATTGAAAAATTCTTATTCAAGTATCCTTTTATGCTATTCAGAAATTCAGTATCATTTCCGATCAATAATATGTCATCTACATATAATATCAGAAATGCTACGGAGTTCCCACTCACTTTCTTGTAAATACAGGCTTCTCCAAAAGTCTATATAAACCATATGCTTTGATCACACTATCAAAGCGTATATTCCAACTCTGAGAGGATTGCACGAGTCCATAAATGGATCGCTGGAGCTTGGACACTTTGTTAGCACCATTTGGATCGACAAAACCTTCTGGTTGCATCATATGCAACTCTTCTTTAAGATATCCATTAAGGAATGCAGTTTTGACATCCATTTGCCAAATTTCATATTCATAAAATGCGGCAATTGCTAACTTGATTCGGACGGAATTAAGCATCGCTACACGTGAGAAGGTCTCATCATAGTCAACTCCTTGAACTTGTCGAAAACCTTTTGCAACAAGTCGAGTTTGTAGACAGTAACATTACCGTCAGCGTCAGTCTTCTTCTTGAAGACCCATTTATTCTCTATGGCCTGCCGATCATCGGGAAAGTCAACCAAAGTCCACACTTTGTTCTCATACATGGATCCCATCTCAGATTTCATGGCTTCAAGCCATTTTGTGGAAACTGGGCTCATCATCGCTTCCTCATAGTTCATAGGTTCATCATGGTCAAGTAACATGACTTCCAGAACAGGATTACCGTACCACTCTAGTGCGGATCTTACTCTGGTTGACCTACGAGATTCGGTAGTAACTTGATCAGAAGTTTCATGATCATCATCATTAGCCTCCTCACTTACTGGTGTAGGAATCACTGGAACTAATTTCAATGATGAACTACTTTCCAATAAGGAAAAGGTACAATTACCTCGTCAAGTTCTACTTTCCTCCCACTCACTTCTTTCGAGAGAAACTCCTTCTCTAGAAAGGATCCATTCTTAGCAACGAATATCTTGCCTTCGGATCTGTGATAGAAGGTGTACCCAATAGTCTCCTTTGGGTATCCTATGAAGACACATTTCTCCGATTTGGGTTCGAGCTTATCAGGTTGAAGCTTTTTCACATAAGCATCGCAGCACCAAACTTTAAGAAACGGCAACTTGGGTTTCTTGCCAAACCACAGTTCATAAGGTGTCGTCTCGACGGATTTAGATGGTGCCCTATTTAATGTGAATGCAGCTGTCTCTAAAGCATAACCCCAAAACGATAGCGGTAAATCAGTGAGAGACATCATAGATCGCACCATATCTAGTAAAGTACGATTACGACGTTCGTACACACCATTACGCTGTGGTGTTCCAGGTGGCGTGAGTTGCGAAACTATTCCGCATTGTTTCAAATGAAATCCAAACTCATAACTCAAATATTCACCTCCATGATCAGATCGTAGAAACTTGATTTTCTTGTTACGATGATTTTCCACTTCACTCTGAAATTCTTTAAACTTTTCAAATGTTTCAGACTTATATTTCATCAAGTAGATATACCCATATCTGCTCAAATCATCTATGAAGGTGAGAAAATAACAATATCCGCCACGAGCTTCAATGTTCATTGGATGACATACATCAATATGTATGATTTCCAATAACTCTGTTGCTCACTCCATTGTTCCGGAGAACGGAGTCATCTTCCCCATGAGGCATGGTTTGCAAGTACCAAGTGATTCATAATCAAGTGATTCCAGAAGTCCATTAGAATGGAGTTTCTTCATGCACTTTACACCAATATGACCTAAACAGCGGTGCCACAAATAAGTTGCACTATCATTATCAACTCTGCATCTTTTGGCTTCAATACTATGAACATGTGTATCACTACTATCAAGATTTAGTGAAAATAGACCACTCGTCAAGGGTGCATGACCATAAAAGATATTACTCATATAAATAGAACAACCATTATTCTCTGATTTAAATGAATAACCGTCTCGCATCAAACAAGATCCAGATATAATGCTCATGCTCAACGCTGCCACCAAATAACAATTATTTAGGTCTAAAACTAATCCTGAAGGTAGATGTAGAGGTAGCGTGCCGACGGCGATCACATCGACTTTGGAATCATTTCCCACGTGCATCATCACCTCGTCCTTAGCCAATCTTCGCTTAATCCGTAGCCCCTATTTCGAGTTGCAAATGTTAGCAACTGAACCAGTATCAAATACCCAAGCACTACCGCGAGCATTAGTAAGGTACACATCAATAACATGTATATCAAATATACCTTTCACTTTGCCATCCTTCTTCTCCGCCAAATACTTGGGGCAGTTCCGCTTCCAGTGACCAGTTCCTTTGCAGTAGAAGCACTCAGTCTCAGGCTTAGGTCCAGACTTGGTTTCTTCACTTGAGCAGCAACTGGCTTGTTGTTCTTCTTGAAGTTCCCCTTCATCCCTTTACCCTTTTCTTGAAAATGGTGGTCTTGTTAACCATCAACACTTGATGCTCCTTTTTGATTTCTACCTCCGCAGCCTTTAGCATTGCGAAGAGCTTAGGAATCGTCTTATCCATCCCTTGCATATTATAGTTCATCACGAAGCTCTTGTAGCTTGGTGGCAGTGATTGAAGAACTCTCTCAATGACACTATCATCAGGAAGATTAACTCCTAGTTGAGTCAAGTGGTTGTGGTACCCAGACACTCTAAGTATATGTTTATTGACAGAACTATTCTCCTCCATCTTGCAGCTGTAGAACTTATTGGAGACATCATATCTCCCAATCCAGGCATTTGCTTGAAATATTAACTTCCACTCCTGGAACATCTCATATGCTCCATGACGTTCAAAACGTCGTTGAAGTCCCGATTCTAAGACGTAAAGCATGGCATACCGAACTATTGAGTAGTCATCAGCTTTGCTCTGTCAGACGTTCATAACGTCCGGAGTTGCTCATGCAGTGGGTCTTGCACCTAGCGGTGCTTCCAGGACGTAATTCTTCTATGCAGCAATGAGGATAATCCTCAAGTTACGGACCCAGTCCGTGTAGTTGCTACCATCATCTTTCAACTTAGCTTTCTCTAGGAACGCATTAAAATTCAATGGAACAACAGCACGGGCCATCTATCTACAACAACACAGACATGCAAAATACTATCAGGTACTAAGTTCATGATAAATTAAAGTTCAATTAATCAAATTACTTAAGAACTCCCACTTAGATAGATATCTCTCTAATCATCTAAGTGATCACGTGATCCATATCAACCAAACCATGTCTGATCATCACGTGAGATGGAGTAGTTTTCAATGGTGAACATCACTGTGTTGATCATATCTACTATATGATTCACGCTTGACCTTTCGGTCTCCAGTGTTCCGAGGCCATATCTTCATATGCTAGGCTCTTCAAGTTTAACCCGAGTATTCCACGTGTGCAAAAATGGCTTGCACTTGTTGTATGTGAAGTAGATCTTATCACACTTGATCATCACGTGGTGTCTCGGCATGACGAACTGTAGCAACGGTGCGTACTCAGGGAGAACACTTATACCTTGAAATTTAGTGAGAGATCATCTTATAATGCTACCGTTGAACTAAGCAAAATAAGATGCATAAAGGATAAACATCACATGCAATCAATATAAGTGATATGATATGGCCATTATCATCTTGTGCCTTTGATCTCCATCTCCAAAGCACCGTCATGATCACCATCGTCACCGGCTTGACACCTTGATCTCCATCGAAGCATCGTTGTCGTCTCGCTAACTATTGCTTCTATGACTATCGCTACCTCTTAGTGATAAAGTAAAGCAATTACATGGCGATTGCATTTCATACAATAAAGCGACAACCATATGGCTCCTGCCAGTTGCCGATAACTGTGTTACAGAACATGATCATCTCATACAATAAAATTTAGCATCATGTCTTGACCATATCACATCATAACATGCCCTGCAAAAACAAGTTAGACGTCCTCTACTTTGTTGTTGCAAGATTTACGTGGCTGCTACGGGCTGAGCAAGAACCGTTCTTACCTACGCATCAAAAACCACAATGCTGTATAGTGATTGCTTTTTTATCTTCAGAAAGAACCCTGTTCATTGAATCCGATTCAACTAAAGCTTTAGAAACAGACACCCACTAGCCACCTGTGTGCGAAGCACGTCGGTAGAACCAGTCTCATGTAAGCGTACGCGTAATGTCGGTCTGGGCCACTTCATCCAACAATGTCGGTGAATCAAGAATCAACTAGTGAAGACAAGCAAGATGTATATACCTACACCCACAACACCTTTGTGTTCTACTCATGCATATAACATCTACGCATAAACCTGGCTCTGATGCCACTGTTGGGGAACGCAGTAATATCAAAAAATTTCCTACGCTCATGCAAGATCATGGTGATGCATCGCAACGAGAGGGGAGAGTATCGTCTACGTACCCTCGTAGACTGTAAGCGGAAGCGTTATGACAACGCGGTTGATGTAGTCATACGTCTTCACGATCGACCGATCTAGCACCGAAGGTACGGCACCTCCGCGATCTACACACGTTCGGCTCGGTGACGTCCCGTGAACTCACGATCCAGTAGAGCTTCGAGGAAGAGCTTCGTTAGCACGACAGCGCGATGACGGTGATGATTTTGCTACCAGAACAGGGCTTCACCTAAGCACCGCTATGATATTACCGAGGTGGATTATGGTGGAGGGGGGCACCACACACGGCTAAAAGATCAATGATCAACTTGTGTGTCCATGGGGTGCCCCCTCCCCCGTATATAAAAGAGTGGAGGAGGGGGAGGGGGCCGGCCTCCTAGGCACGCCCCAAGGGGAGTCCTACTCCCACCGGGAGTAGGATTCCCCCCTTGCCTTGTTGGATTTAGGAGAGAAGGAAGGGGGGACGAGGAAGGAAAGGAGGGGCCGTCCCCCCTCCCCATTCGGATTGGGCTTGGGGGGGCCCTCCTTTGCTCCTTTCCCCTCTCTCCCACTAAGGCCCAATAAGGCCCATATACCTCCCGGGGGGTTCACGTAACCTTTCGGTGCTCCGGTATATTCCTGATTTCACCCGGAACCATTCCAATGTCCAAACATAGGCTTCCAATATATCGATTTTTACGTCTCGACCATTTCGAGATTCCTCGTCATGTCCGTGATCAAATCCGGGACTCCAAACTACCTTCGGTACATCAAAACACATAAACTCGTAATACCGATCGTCACCGAATGTTAAGCGTGTGGACCCTACGGGTTCGAGAACTATGTAGACATGACCGAGACATGTCTCCGGTCAATAACCAATAGCGGAACCTAGATGCTCATATTGGTTCCTACATATTATACGAAGATCTTTATCGTTCAAACCGCATAATGATATACGTTGTTCCCTTTGTCATCGGTATGTTACTTGCCCGAGATTCGATCTTCGGTATCTCAATACCTAGTTCAATCTCGTTACCGGCAAGTGTCTTTACTCGTTCCGTAATGCTACATCCCGTAACTAACTCATTAGCTACATTGCTTGCAAGGCTTATAGTGATGTACATTACCGAGAGGGCCCAGAGATACCTGTCCGAAAATCGGAGTGACAAATCCTTATCTTGATCCATGCCAACTCAACAAACACCATCGGAGACACCTGTAGAGCACCTTTATAATCACCCAGTTACGTTGTGACATTAGCACACAAAGTGTTCCTCCGGTATTTGGGAGTTGCATGATCTCATAGTCATAGAAACATGTATAGTTATGGAGAAAGCAATAGCAACAAACGAAACGATCATCGTGCTAAGCTAACGGATGGGTCGAGTCAATCACATCATTCTCTAATGATGTGATCCCGTTAATCAAATGACAACTCATGTCTATGGTTAGGAAACATAACCATCATTGATTTAACGAGCTAGTCAAGTAGAGGCAAAATAGTGACACTCTGTTTGTCTATGTATTCACACATGTACTAAGTTTCCGGTTACTACAATTCTAGCATGAATAATAAACATTTATCATGATATAAGGAAATATAAATAAAAACTTTAGTATTGCCTCTAGGGCATATTTCCTTCATGGAGCCATTCAAGGATTCGCACAGTCGTTATCCCCTTAGGCATTCCATCAATGTGGATGTATGATAGCACCACCTATCTAAACCACGAGAAAAATCTTTGTGTCACCCTCTGTTTGCAAAATATTTTAAACTCTACTCCTTACTTTCTATCACTCGCATGTCATTTACTTTCCGCAGCCCATACTCTAGATATGCATGTGTAGGTTGTATTGCTTGCTATCTAACTTATGCTAAAATGTTCCATAATTCCAAGAAAACTAAAAATTGCACATTTTGACTTGTTAGTGACTATTCAGCCCCTCCTCTAGGACTATCACTTCGACCCCACAGACCTGCAGACAGCCACGCGTACCTGTGTGGGGTTAATGCAACAGCCCAAAATGAGCTGATGTAGGGTAGAACCCTAATCGCCCGATCTTTCATGAAAGGAGCGGATCCCACGAAGAACACGAGGGGGAAACGAGGGAAATCACGAGGGGAAACATGAGAGAATCACTCAACCAACAAGAAATAGTCACACATGTGCTAGATCCTCGAGTACATAAAGTAAGATACACGATCCACAATCAACTAGTGACGATACACGGTAACTGGTCTTCTCCATGAGGAGGTCTTGAAGTTCTTCTCCAAAAGGAGGTCTTGAATCCAAATGGATCTTCTCCGTAGAGGCCGTGGTCTCTCTAGTGGAGTAGATCCGATGTGGATGAGCAATGCTCTATCTCTAAAATGAGCTAAACCAATGCTAACCCTAGAAAGGAGGTGGAGGAGGTCTATTTATAGTCTAAGCCACGAAGGGGTAAGTGAGGGGGGGAGGGTACATGGGCCTAACGTTGCACGCAGGCAAGGCCCGGATGATCTGGATGGGGGTCCGGATGATCCGGCCATCGTCCGGATGATCCGGGAGGGGGCCCGGATGATCCGGGTTCACATGAGGCCTTCGGGTGTCTTCTGTTGTGAGTTATCCGGATGATCCAGAAGGGGGCCCGGATGATCCGGACGGAGGTCCGGACGTCCGGCCTGACTCCAGCAGCCGCTCTGTCTTCTTCTTCTCCTTTCTTCCGTCTTCTCTTCCACGCTTCCCTCGCAGATGGTGTAGACGTACACTTGCGCTCGCACTCCTCGACATCCGTGATGTTCCGACAATACCTATGCATGCACACGGAAGAAGTGTCAAGTAGTATACCATCCTCGAGAGGGTCAAGTGAGCATGTGTAAAGGAGATGATTCACCTTTGTGTATGTGAAGTAGATGTCGCACGTGTCACTTGCCAAATTGTCTCTTGACATGGTGATGTCCGTAGGATGCTCCGCATCATCCCCTCCCCCTTGGGAAAGATCCGACCTCGGATCGAAATCCAAATCACCATGGGAAAGAGATGGCGTCGCCATGTAGGAGTGGACGCTCACCAAGTACTTGTCATCTTGAAGCTCGAAATGGGCACTCTCCAATGTCGCACCATTTAGTGATTCCTTCAAAAGGAGCAAGAACAACTAACACTTGGAAAAACAAATGTGGTTAGCATTAGTGCAAAACCAAGCATCCAAGAGGTGATTCACCCAACAAGTGTCATCATCAAGCATAGCATATGGTGTGACAACGGATTGTGACATGGCATGTAAGCACATAAATTGAACATAATGAAGGTCATCATGGAAACAAGCATGTAAATGTGAGGTAGCGATGCAAATGTGTGTGAGAAGAGAATAAGCATCTACCTCATGGTCATAGCAATCATGCATATAGCACTCGACAAATGGTCTATGGTAGGCATAGGAAACATTCACAACACCAAATAAAATGAAGTGTCTAAACACATGAGTCAAGTGCAAGACCATCCAAGCATAACGTGCATAGGGTGTAGTGAAGATAGTATGGCACTCAACACAATAGAAAGAGCAATTGTTCATCATGTGTGAGGCAATCAAGTCAATCACGTGACAAGCAATGGGACATGGCATATGTGAAGAAGTGACATTGTTGCAACCAAACATATGATAGGAGCAAGTAATCCAAGAATTGGATGCAACACACAAGGCATAAATATCATGATGCATGGAACGGTGAAAATGACAAGTTGAAACAAGATCTCTAACATGTGTGCAATCAAGTCTCATGGTGTAAGCAACACAAGTAGTATGATCCGCAATATCCATGCTCATGGTTTGGGGGTTCTCAAAAGAGAAGGATATCACCTTGAAAGCATGTCCTTGTGCGTCCTTCACAATGCCGAAGCACAAGCAAGTATGATGTAGAAGCTCCATGGTAGAAGGTGGCTCGCTCTCAAGAGCTCGGATTGTCAACTCACGTGACGTGGAAGTTGACACGAAGTCCAAGTTTCCTACACACGCACAAAACAAAGCAAAGAATGTATGTGCATGGTAGATAAACACATCATCCATCATGATGGTTCTCTTCTCTTGCACATAACCATTAGAAGCACAAGTGCATGAATAATATGATGCAACAATGGCTATATTCATGGCACTAGGTATATGATGCAAAGAGGTCAGACAAGCATGCTTCACAAGGAATATGTCAAAATCTCCAAATAGATGTGAGAATGCTATGGGGGCAATCTCATGAGCAAGGCGAAATGCATCATTGCACTCAATCCATGGCAAATCATCTAGCATGAGAGAGGCAACATATGTAGATATATGACAAGAAGCAATAACAATCATGTGCAAAGCATGTAGATGGTTGTCATCAACCACATGAAGCGAGCAAGTTTGAGTCATCGGAGATGCAACATAAGCAATCATAGTAATCAAGTTGTGCAAGCTAGTAGTGCGAAGATGCAACATACTAGAGTAAATCATGGCAATCATGTCATGTGAGAAAATAATAGGCATAGGCAATGCACATGACATATCGCAAGCACAAACACAAAGCAAGATCATAGTATCATCATAGGCATGGGGCACAAAGCAAACATGGCAATAACAAGCAATATCTCCACCAAGCTTGCAAATACACATACAAGTATGAGAATCAATTATCATGTGTAATGCAAAGCATGGGTCATGAATGCATGGCAAAGGCATAGTAATGAACATATCATGCAAAGTGAACATGGCAAGATGGGCATCGAATATGTAATGAACAATAACCCATAGCCAAGTGAGGGCCAAGTAGAAGAAATGCGCGAAGTATTTGCGCGAAGAGAGTGGTGGGAAAGGCAATCCATGGGATCCCAAGTCATCATTGCTCTCTAGAGCTTGTTTTGTCAACTCGTGGGATTGCCAGGTTGACAAGAATTCGTGGGTACCTACACAAAAGAGACACAAACAAAAGAGATTGTGTGTGTGGTAAATGTACACATCATCCATCATGATGTGTATGTGCACATGAGAGTTAGCACAAGATAAGCATTGCTCAAAGAAATTTGATGCATGGTATAAGAACATGCCATCCATCATGAAAGAATAGTTATTGTGTATAACACGATGGGGATGCAAATTGAGCATACAAGTATAAGGCACAACAATAGCATTGTTATTCATGGGGAGCATATTGGGCACACAAGTATTGGGATCATGCAATGAATGGGATGAATCAAAATGTCCTAAAATGTATGAGGAAACTATGGGGGTCTCCTCATGAGCAATGTCGGAAACATCATATGGAGAAAATGGACAACATCCAAAACAATGCATATCCGAAGCTAGGTGGTTATGGCATGGCATATGAGATAAATGATGCAAAGGTAGCATGTCAATATCATCATAAGAGAAACAAATGCCAATAACCATAGGCTTGTCATCTATGCCATAAGTGCAAATTGGGTTAATCTTAATGGCATATACATAGTCACTATGAAGAGATTGCAAATATGACATGTGGTCGATCTCATGCATAGCATATGAAAAGTCAAGAGGATTGGCAAACATGATGTGACCGAGAGAATTAGCACAAGAAATCCTATGTAACATGGAATCACCACTAATAGACTCCACATGGCAATCATCATACTCATCATAAATGGGTAAATCATCGCATGGGGCAGTCACACTAGCATGAAGCATGGAAATAGGTTGATCAACATCATGCAAGCAATCAACGTCATGATAGTCCACTAGTGGGACAAGAGCATCACCTTCACCTATGTTACCTTTGTCATTCCACTCACGTGGTGTAGGTGAGGTGGGTAAGACCGAATGGTGGTCAAGATCATCATTGTGATGGAACCATGTGGGGGGTGCATCATATTCCACCATGGCCATCGTCTTGTCCAAAGGTAGGACGAAGTCGTCGAGAATCGGTGCGTCATCATATAAGGGACCTAGCACCAAATGAGAAGACACAATAGAGGTAGAGGTCAAGTCGTTAGTGTTAAAAGTGGCCTCACATGACCTATCAACTATCTCACTCTCTATGTGGTGGTTCACTCACTCCCTCAAAATAGGTGCACTCAAACTTGTTGGGGAACGTGGTAATTTCAAAAAAAATCCTACGCACATGCAAGATCATGGTGATGCATAGCAACGAGAGGGGAGAGTGTTGTCTACGTACCCTTGTAGACCGAAAGCGGAAGCGTTAGCACAACGCGGTTGATGTAGTCGTACGTCTTCACGATCCGACCGATCCAAGTACCGAAAGCACGGCACCTCCGAGTTCTGCACACGTTCGGCTCGGTAACGTCCTCGCCTTCTCGATCCAGCAAGAGGGGCGAAGTAGTAGATGAGTTCCGGCAGCATGACAGCGTGGTGATGGTGTTGGTGAAGAACAATCTCCGCAGGGCTTCGCCTAAGCACTATGAAAACTATGACGGAGGATAAACTAGAGGGGACGGGGTTGCCGGCACACGGCTTGGTGTTTCTTGATGTTCTACCGTCGCAGGGCTTCGCCTAAGCACCGCTACGATATTATCGAGGATTATGGTGGAAGAGGGCACCGCATACGGCTAAGAGATCAATGATCAATTGTTGTGTCTTTGGGGTGCCCCCCTGCACCCGTATATAAAGGAGCAAGGGAGGAGGAGGCCGGCCCTAGGAGGGGGCGCGCCAAGTGTGGAGTCCTACTAGGACTCCCTAGTCCTAGTAGGATTCCACCTCCCTTATGGAATAGGAAAAGAGGAAGGGAAAAGGAGAAGGAAGGAAGGGGGCGCCCCCTTCCCTAGTCCAATTCGGACCAGACCAAGGGGAGGGGTGCGGCCACCCTTGAGGCCCTTTTCCTTCTTTCCTGTATGGCCCAATAAGGCCCAATACGTATTCCCGTAACTCTCCGGTAGTCCGAAAAATACCCGAATCACTCGGAACCTTTCCGATGTCCGAATATAGTCGTCCAATATATCGATCTTTACGTCTCGACCATTTCGAGACTCCTCGTCATGTCCCCGATCTCATCCGGGACTCCGAACTCCTTTGGTACATCAAAACTCATAAACTCATAATATAACTGTCATCGAAACCTTAAGCGTGCGGTCCCTACGGGTTCGAGAACAATGTAGACATGACCGAGACACGTCTCCGGTCAATAACCAATAGCGGAACCTGGATGCTCATATTGGCTCCCACATATTCTATGAAGATCTTTATCGGTCAAACCGCATAACAACATACGTTGTTCCCTTTGTCATCGGTATGTTACTTGCCCGAGATTCGATCGTCGGTATCTCAATACCTAGTTCAATCTCGTTACCAGAAAGTCTCTTTACTCGTTCCATAATACATCATCATGCAACTAACTCATTAGTTGCAATGCTTGCAAGGCTTAAGTGATGTGCATTACTGAGAGGGCCCAGAGATACCTCTCCGACAATCGGAGTGACAAATCCTAATCTCGAAATACGCCAACCCAACAAGTACCTTCGGAGACACCTGTAGAGCACCTTTATAATCACCCAGTTACGTTGTGACGTTTGGTGGCACACAAAGTGTTCCTCCGGTAAATGGGAGTTGCATAATCTCATAGTCATAGGAACATGTATAAGTCATGAAGAAAGAAATAGCAACAAACTAAACGATCAAGTGCTATGCTAACGGAATGGGCCAAGTCAATCACATCATTCTCGTAATGATGTGATCCCGTTAATCAAATGACAACTCATGTCTATGGCTAGGAAACTTAACCATCTTTCATCAACGAGCTAGTCAAGTAGAGGCATACTAGAGACACTCTATTTGTCTATGTATTCACACATGTATTATGTTTCCGGTTAATACAATTCTAGCATGAATAATAAACATTTATCATGAAATAAGGAAATAAATAATAACTTTATTATTGCCTCTAGGGCATATTTCCTTCAGTCTCCCACTTGCACTAGAGTCAATAATTTAGTTCACATCGCCATGTGATTTAATACCAATAGTTCACATCACCATGTGATTAACACCCATAGTTCACATCGACATGTGACCAACACCCAAAAGGTTTACTAGAGTCAATAATCTAGTTCACATCGCTATGTGATTAACACCCAAAGAGTACTAAGGTGTGATCATGTTTTGCTTGTGAGAGAAGTTTAGTCAACGGGTCTGCCACATTCAGATCCGTAAGTATTTTGCAAATTTCTATGTCAACAATGCTCTACATGGAGCTACTCTAGCTAATTGCTCCCACTTTCAATATGTATCCAGATTGAGATTTAGAGCCATCTGGATCAGTGTCAAAATTTGCATCGACGTAACCCTTTATGACGAACCTTTTTTGTCACCTCCATAATCGAGAAACATATCCTTATTCCACTAAGGATAATTTTGACCGCTGTCTAGTGATCTACTCCTAGATCACTATTGTACTCCCTTGCCAAAAACAGTGTAGGGTATACAATAGATTTGGTACACAACATGGCATACTTTATAGAACCTATGGCCAAGACATAGGGAATGACTTTCATTCTCTCTCTATCTTCTGCCGTGGTCGGGCTTTGAGTCTTACTCAACTTCACACCTTGTAACACAGGCAAGAAACCTTTTCTTTGACTGTTCCATTTTGAACTACTTCAAAATCTTGTCAAGGTATGTACTCATTGAAAAAACTTATCAAGTGTCTTGATCTATCTCTATAGATCTTGATACTCAATATGTAAGCATCACTGAGTATAGGGCCACGACCTAAAAGCACCTTACTCGTCGTCTGAAAAGTCTGCAACATGAGAAGTTGCAGCCCGAAAACGGGTCAGCACATGGAATATGCTGGCAATGTAACACATAGAGAGTAATGGAATGAAACAGCTATACTACATGCATATATGGCTGGTGGAAAGCTCTATGGTTACAGTTTTGCGTAAAGCCAGTTTTTCCCTACTGCAAAGGAATAAATTTATTTAACTATCATGGTGGTTGTGAAACATCGAGAATGGTTGACAGCATTCTGATCCCAATTAAGTGAACAATTAAAACCCAACAACATAAATTAGAAGTAACATGTTGAGATTCACATGATATTCAAGTACTAGATACTCAAGATGTCCATAACCGGGGACACGGCTAATCATGATTAGTTTGTACACTCTGCAGAGGTTTGCGCACTTTTCCCCACAAGACTCGATCGCCTCCGTTTGGTTTCTCGCACTACAGGGTGTTTGAGAAGACGGATGACCGAGACATAGTCTTTCAGAAACGCTAGCACCTTACGTGTGGGTAGACCGGTACACCTACTTTCCCCTACATATGCTAGTCTACCCGTAAGAGTTCGCACGACTTAGTCAACTATGCCAGAGCCCATAATGGCTTGTGGCTGCACACGGAAGTTTCTAGCATGAAAGATCTTATGATCCCTTTGAGCCTGGGTGGCGGTCCAAAAAAAAACAGGCAAGTCCTGATAGACATCAGGTGCCTCAATCCACCCAGATGTGTGTTAGGTTGCCACCTTAGATAAACCATTAATTAAATATCTCACATCTGTCATGGATATCACTCACCCAATCCACATCTACTAGCATAGCATGGCATAATAAGCAAACGTAGAAGTAACTCCCAAAGGTTTCATAATAATACAGGTAATAGGTACTACCTCATCTACTTCCCATCCCTCAATTTAATTAGATCCTAATCATGCAATGTGAGAGGATTGATCTAATGCAATAAAACATGGGTTGTAGAAAAGGTATGATCAAAGTTTACTTGCCTTGCTGATGATCCGCGAGTCCTAGGGTTTCGAAGTAACAAGCGGCGCAATCCGGGTAATCTATCGCAGACATACAACAAGCACACAATAAGTACTCATCTAATGCACGGGTAAAACTCGAACAAAAGAACGAACCAGATAGTTCAACTTAAGAACTCCGGTTGCAAAGAAAGAACGAACCAAACAAAGAAACGGAAAACAAACGGCGGAAGAAAACAACTCGGTTCTAGCAAGTTGAAACTAGGTCAAATTTTACCGGGGCAAAAACTTGTTTAAGTTGATTAGACGGAACGGCGGTTTCGAAACGAAACTCCAGGCGCTTGAATCACCTGATTCCGATAAACGAGCGAGAAGAAAGACTAGAACGAAGATCGGATCTGAGATCACGATCGCGGAATAAATCCGACGAAAAGAAAGAGACGAACGGTTAAACGGACGGGCGTCGTTAACCGGGAAAAATCGGTGATCACGTTCGTTGAGACGAACGGTCCGAAAGAAGAACGAAAACCGATCTAGGGTTTCGGAAGAATACCGAAACAAAGAACGAAAGAAAATCGGAACGGTTTAGAAAGAACCGGAACGGTTTAGAAGAAAAACTGAACCGAGGGGAGAAAAAGAGACGCGGCGCGGGACAACCTTGGCCAGGCTCCGGCGAACGGCGGCGACGGCGGCTATAGGGCGGTGGCGGCGGCTATAGGGCGGCGGCGGCGGGTGAGGGGCGCGGGGCGGCGCGGCTAGAGGCGGCGGCGACGCGGCTAAGGCGGCGGCTTGGGGCTGCGCGCTGCTGCTTGCTGCGGCTTAGGAGAAGAGGGGCTTGGGGTTTTGTTGTGAGGAGAGGGGGGGTTTGGGGTGTATTTATATAGGTGGGGGATTACTTGGGGTAGGGGGCAAGAAATAGAGTAGGAAAAAGGAAAACGAAACAAAGAAAGGGGGCTAGCCTAGAGTCCAACCAGACTCGGCTAGGGCGAGGCGAGGCGGCGGCCTGCGCTTGGCGCACGCGCGCAGGGAGGCTGGGGCGGTGGCCGGCTGGCTGGGCCTTTGGCCCGGCTGGCCTGGCTCTTTTTTTTTAAATAATTCCGCGCGTAGAAAAACAAAGAAAAAGAAAAAGAGAACTAAACGAACACCAAAAAAATCTAAAGTAAATTTTCCCCGAATCCTAAAAATGAGTCGAACAAAATGAACTTTTCTCCGGACCTAAAATGAAATTTTCGAAAACGCGCATTTTTCCCTATCCAAATAAAATGCAAACAAAACTCCGGCAAAACCAAAATTTGATCTATTTATTAAATCTTCATTTTTCCTCAATTTTGGGAAAGTCATATTATTCCCTCTCTTATATTTTTGATACAGGAAAATAATTGAAGATGAAATATATAAATCAAATGATCCTCTTTTCAAATTCGAGAAGACTCTCAAATTTGAGAATAACGAAATCTCCAACTCTCTCCGAAGGTCCTTGAGTTGCGTGAAATTTCTAGGATTGACCAAAATGCAAGAAAATATGATATGCATGATGATCTAGTGTATAACATTCCAAATTGAAAATTTGGGATGTTACAAACCTACCCCCCTTAAGATGAATCTCGCCCTCGAGATTCGGGTTGGCTAGAAAATAGGTGAGGGTGGTCCTTGAGCAAATCTTCTTCTCTTTCCCAGGTGGCTTCATCCTCTCAGTGGTGGTTCCACTGAACTTTGCAAAACTTGATAACCTTGCTGCGAGTAACTCTGCTGGCATAATCGAGAATCTTGACTGGCTTCTCCTCATATGTTAGGTCATCCTTTAACTGAATTGCTTCGAGTGGCACGGTATCTCTTAACGGTACCTCCGCCATCTCGGCATGACATTTCTTCAGCTGAGAAACATGGAATACATCATGAACTCCTGACAGTCCCTCTGGTAATTCCAACTTATAAGCGACTTCTCCCATATGTTGCAAGATCTTAAACGGTCCAACAAAACGCGGTGCTAATTTTCCGTTAACTCCAAAGCGCTTAACTCCTCGAAGTGGGGATACTCGGAGATAAACTCTGTCTCCAGTTTCGTAAACTGTCTCCTTGCGTTTAGAATCTGCGTAGCTCTTCTGCCTGGACTGGGCTATCTTGAGCCTATCGTGAATCAACTTAACTTTCCGTTCAGACTCCTTAATCAAATCTGGTCCAAAGAATTGTCGGTCTCCAACTTCGTCCCATGACAACGGTGTCTTGCACCTCCTTCCGTATAAAGCTTCGAAAGGTGCCATCTTCAAACTGGTTTGGTAACTGTTATTATAAGAAAACTCCGCATACGGCAAGTTATCATCCCAGCTAGATCCATAATCTAGTGCACAAGCTCTCAGCATATCTTCCAGAATCTGATTGACTCTCTCGGTCTGTCCATCTGTCTGTGGGTGAAAAGCTGTGCTGAACTCCAGCCTGGTTCCTAACGTTTCATGCAACTGATTCCAAAACTTTGAGGTAAATTGAGTTCCTCTATCTGATACGATACTCCTCGGAACTCCATGCAAACATATGATCCTAGTCATGTATATCTTCGCCAACTTAGCGCTGGTGTAAGTGGTCTTAACTGGAATAAAATGTGCTACCTTCGTCAAACGATCAACTACTACCCATATCGAGTCATAGCCTGATTTTGTCCTGGGTAGTCCTGTGATAAAATCCATTCCTATCTTTTCCCACTTCCATTCGGGTATCGGCAATGGTTGTAACAATCCTGCTGGCTTCTGATGCTCTGCCTTTACTCTCTGACATACGTCACAAACTGCTACATATGCTTCAATATCCTTCTTCATTCCGGTCCACCAGAATGTTTCCTTCAAATCCAAATACATCTTGGTATTCCCTGGGTGAATCGAATACGGTGAATCATGTGCCTCTTGGAAAATCAACTTCCTGATCTCTTGGTCATTTGGCACATAAACACGGTCTTCAAACCATAGGGTGTCGTGCTCATCCTCACGAAATCCCTTTGCTTTTCCTTTGCTCAGTTTCTCCTTTATAGTAGCAATCTCCTTGTCCGATTTCTGAGCTTCTCTGATCTTATCCATCAATGTTGACTGAATCTCCAATGCTGCTACATAGCCTCTCGGAACTATTTCCAAACATAGTTCATGAAGGTTTTCTGCTAATTCCTTGGGTATTTTCCCTGTCATTAGGGTATTAACATGGCTCTTACGGCTCAATGCGTCAGCTACTACATTAGCTTTTCCGGGATGGTAATGTAATCTCATGTCATAATCCTTGATGAGCTCCAACCATCTCCTTTGTCTGAGGTTCAACTCCTTCTGCGTGAAAATGTACTTCAAACTCTTGTGATCCGTGTACACCTCACAATGATTTCCAATGAGGAAATGTCTCCACATTTTCAATGCATGCACTAGGGCTGCTAACTCCAAATCATGCGTGGCATAATTCAACTCATGAGGCTTCAGTTGCCGTGAAGCATACGAAACAACTCTTCCTTCCTGCATAAGCACTGCTCCAAGTCCTCGACGTGAAGCGTCGCAATACACCTCATAATCCTTGGTCTGATCTGGCAAAATCAATACTGGTGAGGTAACCAAGCGTTTCTTCAACTCCTGGAAACTAGCCTCACACTCCTCAGTCCATTTGAACTTAGTAGTGGAAAACACTTTAGCTCCTTGCAACCGATCAAACAGATCGTTGATCATTGGCAGTGGGTACTTGTTCTTGATGGTTACTTCATTCAATCCCCGATAATCTACAACCATCCTTAATGATCCATCCTTTTTTTCCACTAGAAGTACGGGTGATCCCCAAGGCGAAGAACTTGGGCGAATGTAACCTTTATCCAATAACTCCTTAATCTGATTCTTAATTTCCACCAAATCCTTTGCTGGCATCCGGTACGGTCGCTTCGATATTGGGCCTGTACCTGGCAATAACTCAATCAAAAACTCAATGTCTCTATCCGGTGGCATGCCTGGTAATTCCTCAGGAAATACATCGGGAAAATCCTTCACCACTAGTACTTCCTCCTGCACAACTCCTGTTAAGGAATTTACTTGTGTCCTGTTTGGCACATGCCGGGATACATACTTGATCCTTCTTCCTTCTGGTGTGGTAAGCAAAATTGTCTTACTAGCACAATCGATGTTTCCTCCATACATCGACAGCCAATCCATACCAAGAATCACATCCAGACCTTGGGATTCCAGAATAATTAAATCCGTTGGGAAAACATGCCTTCCTATACTTAATGGCACTTGGAAACATCCTTGTCTGGCCATGTATTCTGCTCCTGGCAAGCTTACTAGCATAGGTGTTTTAAGAATCCTAGTGGGCAGGCTATACTTTTCCACAAATCCCCTTGATACGTATGAATGCAATGCACCAGTATCGAAAAGAACGAGTGCGGTAAATGACTTAACCAGAAACTTACCGATTACTGCATCAGGCTGATCTTCAACCTCCTCCACATTAACGTGGTTCACCTGTCCCCTATTGAAAGGGTTCGGCTTCTTCCCAGAGCTTCCATTGCCATTTCCATTCTGGCCTTCAAGACATTCATTGGCATAGTGTCCGGTCTTGGAACACTTGAAACAGGTGACTTGACTCAGATCTCTCTTGGTTGGGGTCGATGGGGTGGTCCGGTTCTGGCCGTTGCTTCCTCCATTCCCATTACCATTCTTGTGGCCATTATGGTTGTGCAAGCTACCTCCTCCATGGGTGTGCTGAAACTGAAATCCTGGTTTAGGGGCAAAACGGGGCTTCTGCTGGGCTCCAGAGTTATACTTCCCCTGTCCATACTTCCTCTTACGGTTCTCAATCTGCTGTTGTTTCCCTTCAATCATGATGGCATGATCTACCAACTCCTGATAGTTGTTGAAACTCGCTACCATCAACTTCATGCCATCATTCAGTCCTTCCAGAAACTTCTCCTGCTTAGCTGCATCCGTAGCAACGTCATCTGGGGCATAACGTGCTAACTTGCTGAAATCGTCAACGTACTGGCCAACTGTCCTTCCTCCTTGGCGTAAGTTGCGAAACTCACGCTTCTTTATGGCCATAGCTCCTGCTTAAACATAAGCAGTGCGGAAAGCTTGCTGAAACTGATCCCATGTGACAGTGTCAACTGGGTAAGTGGCTGTGAAATTCTCCCACCATGCTGCCGCGGGTCCATCAAGCTGGTGAGCGGCAAACTTCACTTTCTCACCATCCGTGCATCCTGCAGTGGTCAACTCCCTTCCTATCTTGCGGAGCCAATCATCTGCTACTATTGGCTCGGTGCTACTGGAAAACACCGGCGGATTTAGCCTAAGGAAACGGGCTAAGTGGTCAACAGGTGGTGGTGGTGGTGGTGGTGGGTTGTTGTTGTTCTGTTGGTTCTGGACTAACATCTGCATCAATTGATTCTGCTGCTGGATCAACTGAGTGAGCTCCGGTGGGAATCCATTGTCACGTCTCGGAGGCATCTGAGGGTTTAGAAAAGACGAGAAATAAGAATAGAGTGAGGTCTAAAGGGAAAACACTACCCCAATGCTCATGAGCAAATGCACACAAAATCACTTCACTCAATCAAACAAGGGCTTACAAACGGTCTAACTATCGCAAAAGTGCTCGAACTATGATGTTTACATGGGGGAATACTACTACTATCTGGTGGTCATCTAGAAATTTGAACCGGTGGAAGACTCCATGATATCTGCTCCAGCTTCGTCTTCAAAGTCAGGTTCACTTGGATCCGAATCGGTGTCGTCGATGATGATGTAGTTGTCCGGACATGCGACGTACTTGTCTTCCTTCCTGGATGCTAACTTCTCCTTGAGTTCTTCAATCTCCTGCTTAAGATCGCCATTGTGTCTTGCTAGAGCTATGATCTCGTCCATGTAGTCCTTGCGTGTAGACTTCAGTTCTCCTTCTAGCTCGATGATCCTTGCCTTTGCATTCTTCAACTCTATCATATCATTGCACATCTGGTTCTTGTGGCGTCGAATGTGCTGGTTTAACTCCTGGATGAAAGATGCAATGGATCTATCCTTCTTGGTGCTGACTAACTCCCACTGTTTATCTCAGCGTCCGCAAATCTGGTAGATAGTGTCCTTGAGGTCTTCTTGATAAACTTCTCCAATGCGTCCTATGGTGATATGAGCTGCCATGCTCCTTCCCAGACTCCAGGTTGGTGCATTGAGAACACTATCTATAGGCTTCGTGATTGGCGCGAATGTTCTTCCCGGAACGTGAGCTTGAATCTTCCAGCGCTCCTCTTCAGGCAGAGTGGCGTTGAAGGTTCCCGTGAAGCTTGGTAATCCAATGTTCAGGTACTTGGTGACTTCCTTCAGGTGAAATCCAAATGGTGTGCCTTCATCCGGTTGAGCGTACTTAATCTTCGCGTGCGTCATCCTAAAAGAGTAGAAAAGATGAGGAGTTAGAAAATGAGAAGAGAATGGTGATCTATGGCTTTAACTTAGTGGTCGTGTCCTACAGTCAGCGTGTGCTCTGATACCATCTCTGTGGCGACCCGACCCGAATGGATCAAGTCTACTGTGCTCGGGTGTCATCCCTGGATCAGTAATGCTGACACCACACAGTACATTGAAGGATTTATAGCAGAGTGGCAATCACACATTTATTACATCGTTGTCTCAAAGAGAACTTATTACAATAAGTATGGCTTAAGGCCATCTAATAAAGATAACAGCGGAAGACTCGGAAGATAAATGGGTCCATCAACTCCAACGGCATCACTGAGTATAGGGCCACGACCTAAAAGCACCTTACTCATCGTCTGAAAAGTCTGCAACACGAGAAGTTGCAGCCTGAAAACGGGTCAGCACATGGAATATGCTGGCAATCTAACACATAGAGAGTAATGGAATGAAACAGCTATACTACATGCATATATGGCTGGTGGAAAGCTCTATGGTTACAGTTTTGCGTAAAGCCAGTTTTTCCCTACTGCAAAGGAATAAATTTATTTAACTATCATGGTGGTTGTGAAACATCGAGAATGGTTGACAGCATTCTGATCCCAATTAAGTGAACAATTAAAACCCAACAACATAAATTAGAAGTAACATGTTGAGATTCACATGATATTCAAGTACTAGATACTCAAGATGTCCATAACCGGGGACACGGCTAATCATGATTAGTTTGTACACTCTGCAGAGGTTTGCGCACTTTTCCCCACAAGACTCGATCGCCTCCGTTTGGTTTCTCGCACTACAGGGTGTTTGAGAAGACGGATGACCGAGACATAGTCTTTCAGAAACGCTAGCACCTTACGTGTGGGTAGACCGGTACACCTACTTTCCCCTACATATGCTAGTCTACCCGTAAGAGTTCGCACGACTTAGTCAACTATGCCAGAGCCCATAATGGCTTGTGGCTGCACACGGAAGTTTCTAGCATGAAAGATCTTATGATCCCTTTGAGCCTGGGTGGCGGTCCAAAAAAAAACAGGCAAGTCCTGATAGACATCAGGTGCCTCAATCCACCCAGATGTGTGTTAGGTTGCCACCTTAGATAAACCATTAATTAAATATCTCACATCTGTCATGGATATCACTCACCCAATCCACATCTACTAGCATAGCATGGCATAATAAGCAAACGTAGAAGTAACTCCCAAAGGTTTCATAATAATACAGGTAATAGGTACTACCTCATCTACTTCCCATCCCTCAATTTAATTAGATCCTAATCATGCAATGTGAGAGGATTGATCTAATGCAATAAAACATGGGTTGTAGAAAAGGTATGATCAAAGTTTACTTGCCTTGCTGATGATCCGCGAGTCCTAGGGTTTCGAAGTAACAAGCGGCGCAATCCGGGTGATCTATCGCAGACATACAACAAGCACACAATAAGTACTCATCTAATGCACAGGTAAAACTCGAACAAAAGAACGAACCAGATAGTTCAACTTAAGAACTCCTGTTGCAAAGAAAGAACGAACCGAACAAAGAAACGGAAAACAAACGGCGGAAGAAAACAACTCGGTTCTAGCAAGTTGAAACTAGGTCAAATTTTACCAGGGCAAAAACTTGTTTAAATTGATTAGACGGAACGGCGGTTTTGAAACGAAACTCCAGGCGCTTGAATCACCTGATTCCGATAAACGAGCGAGAATAAAGACTAGAACGAAGATCAGATCTGAGATCACGATCGCGGAATAAATCCGACGAAAAGAAAGAGACGAACGGTTAAACGTACGGGCGTCGTTAACCGGGAAAAATCGGTGATCACGTTCGTTGAGACGAACAGTCCGAAAGAAGAACGAAAAACGATCTAGGGTTTCGGAAGAAAACCGAAACAAAGAACGAAATAAAACCGGAACGGTTTAGAAAAAACCGGAACGGTTTAGAAGAAAAACTGAACCGAGGGGAGAAAAAGAGACGCGGCGTGGGACAACCTTGGCGAGGCTCCGGCGAACGGCGGCGACGGCGGCTATAGGGCGGCGGCGGCGGGTGAGGGGCGCGGGGCGGCGCGACTAGAGGCGGCGGCGGCGCGGCTAAGGCGGCGGCTTGGGGCTGCGCGTTGCTGCTTGCTGCGGCTTAGGAGAAGAGGGGCTTGGGGTTTTGTTGTGAGGAGGGGGGGGTTGGGGTGTATTTATATAGGTGGGGGATTACTTGGGGTAGGGGGCAAGAAATAGAGTAGGAAAAAGGAAAACGAAACAAAGAAAGGGGGCTAGCCTAGAGTCCAGCCGGACTCGGCTAGGGCGAGGCGAGGCGGCGGCCTGCGCTTGGCGCACGCACGCAGGGAGGCTGGGGCGGTGGCCGGCTGGCTGGGCCTTTGGCCCGGCTGGCCTGGCTCTTTTTTTTAAATAATTCCGCGCGCAGAAAAACAAAGAAAAAGAAAAGGAGAACTAAACGAACTCCAAAAAAATCTAAAGTAAATTTTCCCCGACTCCTAAAAATGAGTCGAACAAAATGAACTTTTCTCCGGACCTAAAATGCAATTTTCGAAAACGCGCATTTTTCCCTATTCAAATAAAATGCAAACAAAACTCCGGCAAAACCAAAATTTGATCTATTTATTAAATCTTCATTTTTCCTCAATTTTGGGAAAGTCATATTATTCCCTCTCTTATATTTTTGATATAGGAAAATAATTGAAGATGAAACATATAAATCAAATGATCCTCTTTTCAAATTCGAGAAGACTCAAATTTGAGAATAACGAAATCTCCAACTCTCTCCGAAGGTCCTTGAGTTGCGTGAAATTTCTAGGATCGACCAAAATGCAAGAAAATATGATATGCATGATGATCTAGTGTATAACATTCCAAATTGAAAATTTGGGATGTTACAGGATCTCACTCTGGTTTACCTATGAGGTTCGGTAGTAACTTGATCTGAAGTTACATGATCATCATCATTAGCTTCCTCACTAATTGGTGTAGTAGTCACAGGAACAGATTTCTATGATGAACTACTTTCCAATAAGGGAGCAGGTACAGTTACCTCATCAAGTTCTACTTTCCTCCCACTCACTTCTTTCGAGAGAAAATCCTTCTCTAGAAAGGATCCATTCTCAGCAACGAATGTCTTGCCTTCGGATCTGTGATAGATGGTGTACCCAACAGTTTCTTTTGGGTATCCTATGAAGATTTACTTCTCCGATTTGGGTTCGAGCTTATCATGTTGAAACTTTTTCACATAAGCATCACAGTCTCAAACTTAAAGAAACGATAGCTTAGGTTTCTCGCCAAACCACAGTTCATACGGCGTCGTCTCAACAGATTTAGATGGTGCCCTATTTAACGTGAATGTAGCTGTCTCTAATTCATAACCCCAAAACGATAGTGGTAAATCGGTAAGAGACATCATAGATCGCACCATATCTAATAAAGCATGGTTACGACGTTCGGACACACCATTACACTGTGGTGTTCCAGGTAGCGTGAGTAGTGAAACTATTTCACATTGTTTTAACTGAAGGCCAAACTCGTAACTCAAATATTTTACTTCTGCGATCATATCGTAGAAACTTTTATTTTTGTTACGATGATTCTCCACTTCACTCTGAAATTCTTTGAACTTTTCAAATATTTCAGACTTGTGTTTCATCAAGTAGATATACACATATCTGCTCAAATCATCTGTGAAGGTCGGAAATAAGGATACTTGCCGTGAGCCTTAACACTCATCGAACCGCATACATCAGTATGTATTATTTCCAATAAGTCAGTTGCTCGCTCCATTGTTTCGGAGAACGGAGTCTTAGTCATCTTGCCCATGATGCATGGTTCGCAAGCATCAAGTGATTCATAATCAAGTGATTCCAAAAGTCCATCAGCATGGAGATTCTTCATGCGCTTTACACCAATATGACCTAAACGGTAGTGCCACAAATAAGTTGCACTATCATTATTAACTTTGCATCTTTTGGTCTCAATATTATGAATATGTGTATCACTATGATCGAGATCCAACGAACCATTTTCATTGGGTGTGTAACCATATAAGGTCTTATTCATGTAAACAGAACAACAATTTATTCTCTTACTTAAATGAATAACCGTATTGCAATAAACATGATCAAATCATATTCATGCTCAACGAAAACACCAAATAACACTTATTTAGGTTCAACACTAATCCCGAAAGTATAGGGAGTGTGCGATGATGATCATATCAATCTTGGAACCACTTCCAACACACATCATCACTTCACCCTTAACTAGTCTATGTTCATTCTGCAACTCCCGTTTCGAGTTACTACTCTTAGCAACTGAATCAGTATCAAATACCGAGGGGTTGTTACGAACACTAGTAAAGTACACACCAATAACATATATATCAAATTGTAAGTGCATCTAGTGCCACCCCTAGTTGGTTTTGGAGTATTGACGACAAACCTAGTTGAGGGACTAATGTGTTTGTGAGAATTGCAGGATAACACAGGTAGAAGTCCCTCATTGATTCGGTTTTACTACCAGAGATGACCCCTAAAAATGTATGAAGACATTGAAGACAAAGGTGGTATATGAAGATATTCACATTGAAGACTATGACAAAAGAAGACATGTTATGAAGCCTATGGAGCTCGAAGACTTAGATCTTTCGTAGTTATTTTTATTTTGTGTTGAGTCATAGGAACCACCGTACTGTTAAGTGGGGTCCAGGAGAACCAGTCAGAATGACTGAAGTGATGCCTAAAACAAAAACCTATGTCTTCGAGTGAAGACAATGAGAGCGAATCTTGTCCAGAGCCGGACAAGTCAGCTTTGCTTGTAGCCCAAGTAAAGTTGCCATGAGAGTTTGAAATCTGACCGTTGAGACACGTGTCAGTTCCTTAGTGACTCAGGGTCATTTCGGACAAATTAGGTCGGGTTGCCAAGTGGCTATAAATAGCCCACCCCCTACAACCATAAATGGTTGGCTGCTCAGATTTCAGTGCACGGCTTTTGTCGTTTGAGAGCAACCCACCTCGAAGCCTTTGAGAGAAAATTCCTAGCGAGGAGAAAAGCCCTAACCACCCAGAGCCAGAGTAAATTGGGCATCACTTAAGTCTTCTTGTCTGTGTGATCTGAAGACTTATTACACTTGAGGACTGTGAATCCTCCAGACGGTTAGGCGTCGCGTTCAGAGCATCCAAGAGACATTGTGGATTGCCAGTGAACGAAGTTTGTGAAGGTTTGGGAGTCTACCTTGAAGACTTACCAGAGTGATTGGGCGAGGACTAAGTGACCTTAGCTCAAGGAGAATACGGTGAGGACTTCGTGTCCTGAACTGTGTGTTCAGGACTGGGTGTCCGGGACTGTGTGTCCTAAGGTTTAAATACCTAGCCGCTCCAACCAGACGTACAGTTGTCACAGCAACTGGAACTGGTCCAACATATCATTGTCTTCAACGAGTCACTAGTTTCATCTTCACTTCCTTTTCTTATAGTTACTCATTGTGAAGACATTGCATGCTTGCTTTATCTTTTGTCTTCACAACATGAATGTATGATCTGTTTGGCTTCATAACTTCTTCCTACCTGATCCTTATTACACTGCAGCTGTTTGTCATTGTGCTTTCACTCTATTGAATACTTGACCATGGCTGGCCTAGTGTAATCTAACTTCCGCTGCATAGTAATAGGCATAATCTTCGCTGTTTGTCTTCATAACTCCCACGTTTTGAAGACTTTCATAAAAATCGCCTATTCACCCCCCCCCCCTCTAGTCGATATAACGCACTTTCACAAATATACCTATGTTCACTTTGCCATCCTTCTTATCCGCCAATTACTTGGGGTAGTTCTGCTTCTAGTGACCAGTCCCTTTGCAGTGGAAGCACTTACTCTCAGGCTTAGGTCCAGACTTGGGCTTCTTCACTTGAGCAGCAACTTGCTTGCCATTCTTCTTGAAGTTCCCTTTCTTTCCCTTTGCCCTTTTCTTGAAACTAGTGGTCTTGTTAACCATCAACACTTGATGTTTTTCTTGATTTCTACCTTCGTCGATTTCAGCATCACGAAGAGCTTGGAAATTACTTTCGTCATCCCTTGCATATTATAGTTCATCACGAAGTTCTGCTAACTTGGTGATGGTGACGAGAGAATTATGTCAATCACTATTTTATCTGGAAGATTAACTCCCACTTGATTCAAGCGATTGTAGTACCCAGACAATCTGAGCACATGCTCACTGCTTGAGCTATTCTCCTCCATCTTTTAGCTATAGAACTTGTTGGAGACTTCATATCTCTCAACTCGGGTATTTTACTTGAAATATTAACTTCAACTCCTGGAACATCTCATATGGTCCATGACGTTCAAAACGTCTTTGAAGTCCCGATTCTAAGCCGTTTAAGCATGGTGCACTAAACTATCAAGTAGTCATCATATTGAGCTAGCCAAACGTTCATAACGTCTTTATCTGCTCCTGCAATAGGTCTGTCACCTAGCGGTGCATCAAGGACATAATTCTTCTGTGCAGTAATGAGGATAAACCTCAGATCACCGATCCAATCCGCATCATTGCTACTAACATCTTTCAACTTAGTTTTCTCTAGGAACATATCAAAAATAAAACAGGGGAGCTAAACGCGAGCTATTGATCTACAACATAGATATGCTAATACTACCAGGACTAAGTTCATGATAAATTTAAGTTCAATTAATCATATTACTTAAGAACTCCCACTTAGATAGACATCCCTCTAATCCTCTAAGTGATCACGTGATCCAAATCAACTAAACCATGTCCGATCATCACGTGAGATGGAGTAGTTTCAATGGTGAACATCACTATGTTGATCATATCTACTATATGATTCACGCTCGACCTTTCGGTTTCTGTGTTCCGAGGCCATATCTGTTATATACTAGGCTCGTCAAGTTTAACCTGAGTATTCCGCGTGTGCAACTGTTTTGCACCCGTTGTATTTGAACGTAGAGCCTATCACACCCGATCATCACGTGGTGTCTCAGCACGAAGAACTTTCGCAACGGTGCATACTCAGGGAGAACACTTATACCTTGATAATTTAGTGAGAGATTATCTTATAAAGCTACCGCCGAACTAAGCAAAATAAGATGTATAAAAGATAAACATCACATGCAATCATAATATGTGACATGATATGGCCATCATCATCTTGTGCCTTTGATCTCCATCTCCAAATCATCGTCATGATCTCCATCGTCACCGGCATGACACCATGATCTCCATCATCTTGATCTATATCAATGTGTCATCACATGGTTGTCTCACCAACAATTGCTCTTGCAACTATTGCTATCGCATAGTGATACAGTAAAGCAATTATTTGGCGCTTGCATCTTATGCAATAGAGAGATAACCATAAGGCTTTTGCTGATTGCCGATAACTTCAACAAAACATGATCATCTCATACAACAACTTATATCTCATCACGTCTTGACCATATCACATCACAACATGCCCTGCAAAAACAAGTTAGACGTCCTCTACTTTGTTGTTGCAAGTTTTACGTGGCTGCTACGGGCTGAGCAAGAACCGTTCTTACATACGCATCAAAACCACAACGATAGTTTGTCAAGTTGGTGCTGTTTTAACCTTCGCAAGGACCGGGCGTAGCCACACTCGGTTCAACTAAAGTTGGAGAAACTGACACCCGCCAGCCACCTGTGTGCAAAGCACGTCGGTAGAACCAATCTCGCGTAAGCGTACGCGTAATGTCGGTCCGGGCCGCTTCATCCAACAATACCGCTGAACCAAAGTGTGACATGCTGGTAAGCAGTATGACTTATATCGCCCACAACTCACTTGTGTTCTACTCATGCATATTACATCAACGCATAAAACCTGGCTTGGATGCCACTGTTGGGAAACGTAGTAATTTCAAAAAAAATTCCTACGCACACGCAAGATCATGGTGATGCATAGCAACGAGAGGGGAGAGTGTTGTCTACGTACCCTCGTACACCGAAAGCGGAAGCGTTAGCACAACGCGGTTGATGTAGTCGTACGTCTTCACGATCCGAACGATCCAAGTACCGAAAGCACGGCACCTCCGAGTTCTGCACACGTTCGGCTCGGTAACGTCCTCGCCTTCTCAATCCAGCAAGAGGGGCGAAGTAGTAGATGAGTTCCGGCAGCACGACGGCGTGGTGACGGTGTTGGTGAAGAACAATATCCGCAGGGCTTCGCCTAAGCACTACGAAAACTATGACGGAGGATAAACTAGAGGGGATGGGGTTGCCGGCACACGGCTTGGTGTTTCTTGATGTTCTACCGTCGCAGGGCTTCGCCTAAGCACCGGTACAATATTATCGAGGATTATGGTGGAAGGGGGCACCGCACACGGCTAAGAGATCAATGATCAATTGTTGTGTCTTTGGGGTGCCCCCCAGCACCCTATATAAAGGAGCAAGGGAGGAGGAGGCCGGCCCTAGGAGGGGGCGCGCCAAGTGTGGAGTCCTACTAGGACTCCCTAGTCCTAGTAGGATTCCACCTCCCTTATGGAATAGGAAAAGAGGAAGGGAAAAGGAGAAGGAAGGAAGGGGGCGCCCCCCTTCCCTAGTCCAATTCGGACCAGACCAAGGGGAGGGGTGCGGCCACCCTTGAGGCCCTTTTCCTTCTTTCCCGTATGGCCCAATAAGGCCCAATACGTATTCCCGTAACTCTCCGGTACTCCGAAAAATACCCGAATCACTCGGAACCTTTCCGATGTCCGAATATAGTCGTCCAATATATCGATCTTTACGTCTCGACCATTTCGAGACTCCTCGTCATGTCCCCGATCTCATCTGGGACTCCGAACTCCTTCGGTACATCAAAACTCATAAACTCATAATATAACTGTCATCGAAACCTTAAGCGTGCGGACCCTACGGGTTCGAGAACAATGTAGACATGACCGAGACACGTCTCCGGTCAATAACCAATAGCGGAACCTGGATGCTCATATTGGCTCCCAGATATTCTACGAAGATCTTTATCGGCCAGACCGCATAACAACATACGTTGTTCCCTTTGTCATCGGTATGTTACTTGCCCGAGATTCGATCGTCGGTATCTCAATACCTAGTTCAATCTCGTTACCAGCAAGTCTCTTTACTCGTTCCGTAATACATCATCATGCAACTAACTCATTAGTTGCAATGCTTGCAAGGCTTAAGTGATGTGCATTACCGAGAGGGCCCAGAGATACCTCTCCGACAATCGGAGTGACAAATCCTAATCTTGAAATACGCAAACCCAACAAGTACCTTCGGAGACACCTGTAGAGCACCTTTATAATCACTCAGTTACGTTGTGACGTTTGGTGGCACACAAAGTGTTCCTTCGGTAAACGGGAGTTGCATAATCTCATAGTCATAGGAACATGTATAAGTCATGAAGAAAGCAATAGCAACAAACTAAACGATCAAGTGCTATGCTAATGGAATGGGTCATCACTCTCGTCTCCTAAGATGGAAGCATCATCCTTGCTCGTCACCATGTCGCTCGCCTCCAAAGCTTGGTCCTTGATGGTGTCCGTAGTCGTAGTCGTCGCCGCACCATCTTGAAAAAGAGTCGAAGTAGACTCGGCATCGTCAATGCCACAAAGAGGGATGGTGGTGAAGTCGAACTTGGGAGCATTGTCTTGGAGCTCATCGGGCTTGGACATCATGGTGGTACTAGCCTCATGCTCGTTCTCATGGAGCTTGGTCGTCGCGAAGTGAGCTTGGGGTGGAGAAGCTTTGGCCTTCATGAGTTCTTGTTCCGCCTTGAGAGCACCAATGTAGTTATCATCGAGGGACATGTAGTTCTCGAGCAAGATCGTCTTGGAGATGTCGTTGTGCAATCGCATCATGAAGTGGAACTTCATCAAAATGGGGTCGTCCATGCCGGCTCGTCGCAAGGCAATCTTCATCTCCTTGAAGTACGCGTCGATGGACTTGGATCCTTGGGTGGTGTTCTCCAATTGGCGTAGAAGTTGTTCCGTGTAGGTTGGAGGCACAAAATCTCGCCGCAAAGATCTCTTCGTCTTGGGCCAACTCATGTCGTAGGTCTCCGAAGGTGTGGAAGCCACCATGTGGACGCGTAGTCGTGGAAGTTCCTTGTGGCGCACTTCACTTGATATTCTGGAGGAACTTGGTGTAGCTTGAGGTAGTCGTCCATCAAACGCTCCCACTCGAGATACTCCTCGGGTTCTTGAGTCCCATAGAAAGGAATCGCGTGGTCGATGTCGAGGTCGTAGTAACTCGTGGAAGTCACGGACTTGAGCTTGGGGAGCTTCTCTTGAGGTGCTTGTGTGCGAAGATGCCGTATGTCCGCAGGCGAAGATGCCTTGAAGTCGCTTGGCAAAGATGCCAAGGGAGATGGTGAAGTCGTTGAGCGGTTGTTGGTGTTGAGCTCGTGACCTTCATGTTCATGGTGGTGATGGTGTCGATGCCGATGTGACCTTGACGGAGATGGTATCTCGGAGGCATGTGCTCTTGAGCGTCTTGTCGAAGATGAGGAAGACCACTTGTAGGACTTGATGAGGGCCTTGATCTCCTCCATTTGAGCTTGCATCTTGGCGTCGGAGGAGTTGTTTGCGGCATCGAACTCGTCGTTGTTGTTGTAGACCGAAGATGAAATGCCTTGCCTATCCATCACTCCAAGAGAAACATGTGAGTGGTAGAAAGAGAAGAACGAATACCAAATGTACCTTGACCGAAGTTGAAAGTGGATCAATGATCACTCCAATGTGGACAAGGAAATAGCACAATTGGTACCAATTCTTGTCGGTTTCTCACACCTACACAAATAAGGCTTATGGTGGAGCTCGGTGAGGATAGTGGCACAAAAATTTGATGTAAAATGTTAGCAAGAGTCAATAATGTTGAAAAAGATTCACAAATTTGCAAGTGTAACAAGTAGACCGATAGCAATGAATGGCACACGGAAACGCACACACGGATAGATAATTGGGGTCGCCCAACCAAGGATGACCACAAAATGTGGAATCCACGGAAAACGCTCGTGTTGCACAACTCAAGAGAGACGCTAGAACGATTGCTCAATAGGCGGATACGACACTTGTGCACAACCTATGATATGCAAAATGGATAAACTTTCTATCCCAAGTATGCTATGTATGTATGGCTCCCGGTGTTTGATCCAAGATGATCGGATATGACAATCTTATATGAAATGTGGTAAGATGCTATGGCTATTGCTTAGAAGCTCTTTGTTCACTCTTTTCTTTGCTTAAAAGCTTATTCTTTTTTTTTGTATGTCCACTTTGCAAAATGCACAAACCAAGATAGTAATTGTGTGTATGCGGGAACAAACTTGAGGCACAAGGGATGATATGATACCAATATGATATGGTATGGTATGTATGCAATGGAAGGTGTAGACCACTAATGTGCACAAGTAACGTTGTCGGTAATACTCAAATGGCTAGTCTCGATAGGCAAGTGACACAAAATGGGCTAGGGGTTATCAATGCAATGGCAAGGGGAATGTACAATGGTGTCGTCGAGGTTACCGTCCGTGGCGATGATGAGAGGCGGTGTTGTCGATGTTGACCCGTTCCTAATTAGCCGCAACACCTTAGGAAACGGAAAAACCACAACTCAAAATTTCAAGGACAAAAGTCAAATGGTGGTTGCGGAAAGCGGTGGTGTTGCACTAGGCAATGCGGAAGTGGAGGTTATGTTGGTGGACTGCACACAGTGTCAGAGTTGAAAGCATGGTCCCTAAGTAGCCTAAACACCTTAGGAGACACAACTCACAACACAAACAAAATTGGGTTAAGTTGAGGTGGCGGAAGTGTATGGTGGGCAAGCCTAAGCGGAAGTGATGGTGGTGGTTGATGAAGAAGCAACTGTCCCTAAGTAGGCGAAACACCTTAGGAGACTCAAATCACTACTCAAGCAACCACATATACAATGGGGATCAAAATGTGTTAGGTTGCGGAAGTTGGTGGTGGTAATGCAGATGATATGGTGGAGGGCCTAGGCAAACTTGCCAAATTTCAGAAAATTTGATGGAGCCAAATGATGTTGGTGGTATTTTTGTGGGAAGGGGGGTTTCAAGAGCTTCAAAACGAGCTAAAGAATGTCAAAAACGGAGTTCGGATGAATTAGATATGGCCAAAACAAAAATTCAACACAGTCAGTGTCAGGGTTACCCGGACATCCGGGAGTAGGTCCGGATGATCCGGGTTCGTCAGCCGGATTCCTTTCGTGTGGGGCGTCCGGACATCCGGGAGATGGTCCAGCTGATCCGGGTGGATCCGGATGATCCGGGGGCACTTTCGGATGATCCGGGCAGGTCAAACTTCTCGGGATTTTCTCTCGGGGACGATTTTTTGGGCGGAAATGGGGGATTTTCGAGGCAAATTTGAGGAGATTTTGTGGATGGAAGGTGGGGAAACTTGGAGAGATGCTAGATCCACTCGAAACCAAGCAAATCCATGGATCAAAATCAACAAAACATCATCAAACCAACAAATCACAAAAAAATTGGGGCTATTTTTGGTGGGGATTTTCGAATTTAGGACGAAATCAAGCAAAAGAAGACTAGAAAACGGTGGGGGAGGCTCCGAAATCGTGATCAACGAGGCTCATGATACCAAGACGATGTAGGGTAGAACCCTAATCGCCCGATCTTTCACGAAAGGAGCGAATCCCGTGAAGAACACGAGGAACACGAGGGGAAAACGGGGGAAATCACGAGGGGAAACACGAGAGAATCACTCAACCAACAAGAAATAGTCACACATGTGCTAGATCCTCGAGTACATAAAGTAAGATACACGATCCACAATCAACTAGGGACGATACACGGTAACCGGTCTTCTCCGTGAGGAGGTCTTGAAGTTCTTCTCCAAAAGGAGGTCTTGAATCCAAAGAGATCTTCTGTGTAGAGGCCGCGGTCTCTCTCGTGGAGTAGATCCGATGTGGATGAGCAATGCTCTATCTCTAAAATGAGCTAAACCAATGCTAACCCTAGAAAGGAGGTGGAGGAGGTCTATTTATAATCTAAGCCACGAAGAGGTAAGTGAGGGGGCGGAAAGGGTACATGGGCCTCGGCCCGAAACGTTGCATGCAGGCAAGGCCCGGATGATCCGGATGGGGGTCCGGTTGATCCGGCCATCGTCCGGATGATCCGGGAGGGGGCCCGGATGATCCGGCTTCACATGAGGCCTTCGGGTGTTTTCTGTTGCGAGTTATCCGGATGACCCGGAGGGGGACCCGGATGATCCGGCTGAGCCCGAATGATCCGGACGGAGGTCCGGACGTCCGACCTGACTCCAGCAGCCGCTGCGTCTTCTTCTTCGCCTTTCTTCCGTCTTCTCTTCCACGCTTCCCTCACGGATGGTGTAGACGTACACTTGCGCTCGCACTCGTCCTTGACATCCGTGATGTTCCGACAATACCTATGCATGCACACGGAAGAAGTGTCAAGTAGTATACCATCCTCGAGAGGGTCAAGTGAGCACGTGTAAAGGAGATTATTCACCTTTGTGTATGTGAAGTAGATGTCGCACGTGTCACTTGCCAAATGGTCTCTTGACATGGTGATGTCCGTAGGATGCTCCGCATCATGAGCCCACATGCGAACTGGCGCTGCGACCGCAACACACCCTTGGCTGGCGCAGTCGAACCAGTCTGTCATCGGGCGAGGATGCCGATAGGAGGGTCTGGTCACACCAACGCCCATGGGGTGTCACTGCAGGAACTGCCACTGCCACTCAATGACGATTGCTCCTGCACGCTGCGCGGTTCACCCGATATTGACCGCCCAGTCAGGTCGCCCGGGCGTGCGCTGTCCAGATAGATCGGATGAGTACAGAGCCCCTGACAGGTCCCCTGAGGCATGCCATAGCGGGATGAATGGCTATGAGGCTCTCTCAACCCTCGATGAGCCCTAGGAGGTGAGTAGTGCAACATCCGGCATAGGAGTAATTGCCAAAAAAGGGAAATTCTAGCTTGCCTTGTCTGAACCTGAGAGATATGGTATTCTTCCTACAGTGTATCTATGCACATGCAACATTAAAAAAGGTTGTCATGAATACTATAGGTCAACGATCATCTTCAGATATCCCCAAAACAAAGATATCAATGTGGTAACTAAATAAGCCAAAAATAACATTGACAATTCTAAGGATATCAAAAGTTTCCCTATCAATTTTATCAGGAAGCTTAATAATAATGTCAATTGGCTCCGAAGCACCGCGAGATATATCATTATAAATTTTTGCATAGGGGCTATAAGGAATGACAGTAATGGGAGAACCAATATCACATAAGTCCATTATAAATTTTTGCATAGGGGCTATGAGGAATAATAGTAATGGGAGAACCAAGATCACATAAACCAAAATGTGATGTGCTTCTGAAGGAACATGACGAGTCTAGTTTACCTGCATTCTTACCTTCCATGCATCCATTGATATACGAGGTGGTTTATTTTTCAAGTTGGATATCATTGTTCATTACTGCAATTGGCATAGTGAGTTCGTTGTAAATATGTATGTGAGGTTTAATCCCATAATGCTTCGCCTTTATATTTCTTTACACTTCCGTGAAATGCCTGGTTCATTGACTTGGTGTTTCTTCTCAGATCGTGTCAATTGCGGAGCATTAGCAATTTTACAACTTCTATTTATTGCCGACAACAGTTTCATTGGCCTTATTGGTGTAGCGTTGCCAATCCTCATTTGGGACTTGTATAAACTAAAAAAACTTTCAAGACCTGCAAAGCCACATCAGTTTCCCAATGGAGTTCACCAATAATATCTTTCATCTCATTAGACTCGAGGAAGGTTTTAATGCAATCATAATCAGGTTCAACTTCTCCTTTATCTAAACTCCAAGTTTCTTGGTTAAATTGAATTTATCAAACAACCCCCGAGCTTGGGTGATGCTATAATCCATAAAAGCTCTGCCAGATGCAAGATCAATTGTTTCCTTACATTGGCTATTAAGTCGACCATAAAAGAATGTAACGCCACAAGGTGGATAATGATGATGAATTTTTTTCCAAGGGCTCGGTATCTTACATATGTTTTGACTAAGATTTCACCTGGTCTTTGTTCAAAACTACCAATCTTTTGCCTCAGTTTGTAAGTTCCGCTTTCTCGGTAATAGTAGGTGAAGAATGCAAAGGATAATTTCTTTTAGGTGTCAAAGGTACCTGCGGGGTGATCACATAACCATGATTTTGCTTGGTTGGTTAGAGTATGAGCGAATAGCTTAAGTTTCATTTCGTCATAAGACTGTTGGAAATATGCCATAGAGGCAATAATAAATTAGTTATTATTATATATTTCATTGTTCATGATAATCATTTATTATCCATGCTAGAATTGTATTGATAGGAAACTCAGATACATGTGTGGATACATAGACAACACCATGTCCCTAGTAAGCCTCTAGTTGACTAGCTCGTTGATCAATAGATGGTTACAGTTTCCTGACCATGGACATTGGATGTCGTTGGGAACAGGATCACATCATTAGGAGAATGATGTGATGGATAAGACCCAATCCTAAGCCTAGCACAAGATCGTGTAGTTCGTATGCTAAAGCTTTTCTAATGTCAAGTATCATTTCCTTAGACCATGATATTGTGCAACTCCCGGATACCGTAGGAGTGCTTTGGGTGTACCAAATGTCACAACGTAACTGGGTGGCTATAAAGGTGCACTACGGGTATCTCCGAAAGTGTCTGTTGGGTTGGCACGAATCGATACTGGGATTTGTCACTCCGTGTAAACGGAGAGGTATCTCTGGGCCCACTCGGTAGGACATCATCATAATGTGCACAATGTGACCAAGGAGTTGATCACGGGATGATGTGTTACGGAACGAGTAAAGAGACTTGCCGGTAACGAGATTGAACAAGGTATGGGGATACCGACGATCGAATCTCGGGCAAGTATCGTACCGCGAGACAAAGGGAATTGTATACGGGATTGATTGAATCCTTGGCATCGTGGTTCATCCGATGAGATCATCGTGGAGCATGTGGGAACCAACATGGGTATCCAGATTCCGCTGTTGGTTATTGACTGGAGAGTTGTCTCGGCCATGTCTGCATGACTCCCGAACCCGTAGGGTCTACACACTTAAGGTTCGATGACGCTAGGGTTATAGGGAAAGTATGTACGCGGTTACTGAATGTTGTTCGGAGTCCCGGATGAGATCCCGGACGTCAGGAGGAGTTCCGGAATGGTCCGGAGGTAAAGATTTATATATAGGAAGTATTGTTTTGGCCACCGAAGTGTTTCGGGCATCACCGGTAGTGTACCGGGACCACCGGAGGGTCCCGGGGGTCCACCGGGAGGGGCCACCAGCCCCGGAGGCCTACATGGGCCAATAGTGGGAAGGGACCAGCCCCTAGGTGGGCTGGGGCGCCTCCCACCAAGGCCCAAGGCGCCTCCAAGAGGGGAAGGGGGCAAACCCTAGGGCAGATGGGCCCTAAGGCCCACCCCAGGTGCGCCTCCCTCTCCCCCCCTTGTGGCCGCCACCCTAGATGGGATCTAGGGCTGCCGCACCCCTTGGGGTGGGAACCCTAGGTGGGGCGCAGCCCTCCCTCTCCCCCTATATATAGTGGAGGCAAAGGGGCAGCCCAACACACGAATTTCTTCCCCTGTTGGCGCAGCCCTACCCGTCTCCCTCCTCGTCTCTCGTAGTGCTTGGCGAAGCCCTGCTGGAGTTCCGCGCTCCTCCACCACCACCACGCCGTCGTGCTGCTGCTGGACTGAGTCTTCCCCAACCTCTCCTTCTCCCCTTGCTGGATCAAGGCGTAGGAGACGTCACCGGGCTGCACGTGTGTTGAACGTGGAGGCGCCGTTGTTCGGCGCTTAGATCGGAATCAACCACGATCTGAATCGCTATGAGTACGACTCCTTCATCCGCGTTCTTGCAACACTTCCGCTTAGCGATCTACAAGGGTATGTAGATGCACTCCCCTTCCCCTCGTTGCTAGATTACTGCATAGATTGATCTTGGTGATGCGTAGAAAATTTTAAATTTCTGCTACGATCGCCAACAAAGACAAGCATTAAGCTCAAATGTACCACGCATATCTCATCAACATTTTGCACATGTTCGTACGGATCTTCGTCCATACCATCTCCAATGAATGGTCTACCCTTCAACATACTGAGTTGCCGAGGGTCAATTTCAAATGTTTCACCAGTGGGTCTCGGCTCCAATGATATGAAGGTATCGCCCTAACAGGCCCCGAGACTTTAATCATAGCAAGCTAGCAAATTTGTTCGTATGCAGCCGTGGTTTTCAGAACCTATAAAAACTATTAGAACACAAAATAAATCAAAACTCAAAACAAAGCACAAAATCTCTTAGCTCCGTGGCAACACGCCATAAAAGCTTTGATGGTCTCCAAGTGCACAGGGTTTAATTGTCACCGGGGCGGCGGTGGTAGACGGAGGCGAGCAACCTCGGTTTTAGTGAGACTCTCCCCTCTTGGACTAAATTTAGGGAACATAAGTCAAAAAGTTATGCACTAATGGTTTAGTGAATCCGCTAGCCGAAGCTTATCTTTTCTTAAAAAAATCCTTTCATATATGATTTTTGCGGAATCCGCTAAAAATGCTCTTAAGAGCTCTGGTGTGATGGGACCATGGCCTAAGGTGGTGTTTGGTTCTCTAGTCCTAGGACTTTTTCTAGTCCCAACTAAAAAGTCCCTAGTCCCTAAATAGTCCCTCCCTGTTTGTTTCCAGAGACTAAAAGGTCTCTAGTCTCTTTCTGGAGATTATTAAATGACCATGTTGCCCCAATTATATAGAAAAATAACAATCAAACAACAACATGGGGTGGCGAGCCAATGGGTGCATGGAGGGGCATTGTTGGAAAAGTCCCAAAAAGTCCTCAAAAGACTTTCCTTGAGAGTCTTCTTCATTTAGTCCCAGATGCCTAGTTTAGTCCCTAAAAAGTCCCTCCCGTTTGGTAAAAAAGCCTCTAAGAGGGATTTTTTCTAGTCCCTACATAAAAAAGTCCCTGGAAACAAACACCCCCTAAATGACTTCTTCTTTGCGATCAACAATACCCTTTGGCTTTGAATGGAATCATGCACGGGTGCCAATTGGTTCATTCAAGAGGAAGAAATCGGTCAGCTCTTGGGACTATTTTTATGTTTCTAATTTTATCTTCTAGGGTGTTTTACTACAAGATCTGTGTTTTATCTGCGATCAACGTTGGTGTTATTTCATGCTGGAGTCTCGCGGCTGGCGCCTCAGTCCGTTCGAGAAGAAGAAGAAGGTCTGTGTTAGGGATTTTCTTACGTTTTTCTTTACATTAAATTAAAAAATAGTGTATGAACACGTGATTTATTTTATTTTATCTTATGGGCAGGTATGCACGAATCTTTATCGTCTAACTAATGTGAACTCATTTGTGATTGAATGGTTAGAAAAACAGTGATATTCCTAGCCCATCAAAATTCAAGTTCTAGACTTAATATTAATGCTTGCATTTTTCTAAACTTATTTCAGGCTTTTCAACTATACATGTTCAATGGAAGGAAACTTTTCCATCGACTACAAAGATAGAATGTGCGTATGTAACAGTGTCTGCGTAAAAAATTGATGATAATTAACCGATCGGGCGACAAAAGGTACAAGATTTGGTTGCAATACCATATGCATCGAGCGCATTAAAAACAAGATCCGTACCAAATGGAGCAAATACACGCACGCCTTTTCTTCAGATTGTTTGGAGGATTCGAAGTGTCCAAGGGAGCGTCGACATTATCCTGGCCCATGCATGGGGTCACACACGTACTAGTATGTGCCACTTCCCAGGTGCAGTGCAACTTGCAGTTGCATGCACCATTATTTGGGTTCGCCTCTCGATGCGCCGGAACTACCGGAGCCACCCCAGGCTGGAAAGCTCACCCTACTGCCACATGCTGGTACCGCTAATAGAGATGCCATTACATAAAAGATAAAGGGCAGGAATAACAACGTTGTGTATATTTCTCGTATAGATGTGCCATGTAGTGGAGTTGCACGTGATGGAAAAGACAAGACAGGCTGTGCATTGCACCATTGAGAAAAAACGGAAGAGGGCACAGGGCCGCAGGGGCACGGACCTGTCAAGGTCAGACCGGCTGCTCGAATGCCTCACGATTCACGAACTAGTTAAATCTTGTATGATGCCACAGTAAATTTTAAGTTTTAATAGTTGTTAAAACTTACGAGTTTTATCAAAAATTTGTGTTTTTCTCACTCGTTCTTCTGAAGATTATAGATAAATTTTGAAGACATTTTTTGTCGGTTACACACAAAAATTAAGATTATCGATCGCTTGTACTAAGTTTTAAGAGTCGAATAACATTTTTTTTAAATTCGTCAAAACATATTCAAAACAGATCTTATTTTGAAAGCCCTCATCAGACAAACACGAATATGAAAACATAACCTAATTTGGATCGTTCGTTTATGTTGAAATATATTGCCCGTCTTCCTTCATCAGTTCGGACTTTTAGATGAGTTGACTGAAGCATGAATTCAATATAGTATCAGAGCCAAGAGATCTTGAGTTCAAGACCGTGCCAACGCAATATTAAAACAAAAAGATTCCTCGGTATATATCGATCCCACGTCTAAGTACTAAATAAGCCTAGACGGGGGAAGGGGGTATTGAAATATATTGTCCGCCTCTCTCCATCAATTCAGACTTTTGGATAAGTTAGATGAAGCATGAATTCAATAGTCTACAACAACGCCCACGTTCACGGTGGCTTTGGAGCTTGCTACCGTGTTCTTGTGCTTCCCTTGGCCTTTGCCATGCCTCGTCGCCATTGATGGGTTCCGAGTTGCCGCTAACGCCGGCTACCTGGATCCAACAGAGAACTGCAACTGAGCCCCGCTGCCACCGATGATCGTGTGGGACTCTCCTGATGGCTTCGTACGGCGGCGGCAGGGGACGAAATCGAAGATGAGAAGGCGCTGGGAGGACGAACGGAACGCCACCCGTGTCGTCTGTCCGGACGACGCAGGGCAGTTAGTATATACACGGATTGATCTGTTCAATTGTTCATCGTTACCCTGGTCATGAGTCACGGGGACGAGGAACACATGTACAGTGGTTGTTCAAAGTCTTTGCAGTCTGAAGATGTACTACAAAATCAATTCACGTTAGTTAAAAGAAAAATGCAGTTCCCTCATGGACGGACGGAAAAGTAGTCCAGAAAAAGGGAAGATGACAGGGCGGGTGTGAAGTAGCAATGGAACCGTTGAAGATATGGACGGACGGACGCCGTTAGAGCAATTACAACATCAGGCTTATAGCCCGCCTGCATGGCTATTTTGTTTATATGAAGGAGAGAGACATGAAAAGAAAAGAGAAATGACTTTCATGCAAGAGCCTAGTTATATGTGAATCCTAGACCGATACAATAAACATGAGAAAGAAATAGAGAAAAGAAAAGAAAATCGAAAATACAGAGCTAAACATGGATGCGCATGCACCCACATGAATAGTAAATTCATAAAATAATACTAGAAAAAACAAAAAAATTCTTTAGGATATGAACCTTAGTCGATCGTTCTACTCACGTATAAAGTTTCATGATGTATTGATACCCATGTTATTCTTAGTGAAAAAAATACAAATGCGACCATACTATTCATTAAACAGTGTTTTCTAACATAACTTCAATTTTGTTATTTTTTTGTCCAGATTATCACGAATGTGATTTCTTCGTGAAACTTTATATGCAGTATACCAGTTGACTATGTATATCAAAAAAAAATATTCAGATTTTTTTCTAGCATTTTTCTAACTTTACTATTCATAAAATGTGTGCACACACCCATGTTCGTCAAATCCGTGTCAAAAACAATACTTTTATAACTAACCTTATTATATAAGGAACTATAAATAATAATTATATATGACATGACAATATTACATAGCCAGTTGACTATACTATTAACCATGCTCTTAATCCTTAAAAAAACGATGCTCTTAATGTCACCATAGCTGGTGCACAGTCTGAGTAAGTACTACAGTAGTGCGAGCGATCTGCACGAGTGAGACGGGACAGCGACACCATGCCTGCGTTGACCTTGAGACATACGCCACACACTTTTTTTGCCTCAAAAAAGTTCCTAGTACGTCCGTCCACACAAGTAAGAGCGACCTGCGAGTCCACAGGAGCCGTCGCGCCTACGTTACGGTACCGCTCCCGTGTGAAGCTGTTGAGCACGAAAAGGAAAGGAGGAAGGTGTGTACGTAGCGTCGCTTTCTCTGTAGCTGCGTGCATGCTGCCGTGACCGTGTGATATGACTTCCTCGCTGATGCTGACGCCCATGACCCCTCAATTTAGCTTAAGAGGAACTCTCCTGTTTCCAGCCAGTCAGGTAGAGAAAGCTAAAAGCAAATAGTATTATCATGTGAGCACGGGCACATTGAGCCTTTTTTTAAGCTAAAAACATGATTTTTATGGCCTGAATTTGAATTTTTTTTGGGGCATGCATGTATAGCAGTGTAGTACATCGGGCTAAATCTTCATCAATATACATGCTTGCATGTGAGAGATAAAAAAACAAATACATTCAAAAAATAGGCTTGTTTTCGTTGATTTTGGGGCCAAAACTTTGTCTTTTTTTGTGCGTCGTATAATATAACGTATTAGTGAAATGAAGTTCACAAGTACTTATACCACATGCATGTGTATTCACGCCAAAATCTAAAAATATCAGATCTTTCAACCATCATTTTAGGGGTTCAAATAAACATTCTCCAACGCACCCGTGCTCCTCCGAAAGTCCGCTTTAGAGCTAAGAGGCTCTATTTTTTTTTGAATGTTACCAGTTGCTCTGCCAAATTCATTGATCAGTAGGGGAAAACAAAATACAGGGGAGACCCAAGAGGCGGGTCAGCGCCAAACCCAAGCGCAGGGTCTGAAACGAAAGGAGAGAAAGAGAAAAACAGCAAAAACAAAAAACCCGAAGACGAAGAAAAATCAGCCTGGGTCAAAAGGTATTCCAGCACCCACCAGGTTCCACATCTTGATCTCATCCCTAATGTGCCCAGTGAAGCTGCTCAGGCACCAGGCTTCTTGCTGAAAATTTCGCCTATTTCGTTCAAGCCAAATCTCCCAAGCGGTCAGATGGATAAGTGAAATCAATCCCTTCTTCTTGTCCTTTGGGGTTTGCAAGTGGCAGCACTCTATCCAGCTCAAGAGGTGAGTTGTTTGAGTCCACGAATGTGGCTGCAGCGCCGGCATACAGGCCAAGGAGCCGATCGAGTCCCAAACGGAACGCGACCACGGGCAATCGATGATGCGATGCATCGGTGTTTCCAGATTTCTCTCACACAACGGGCATAAGTAATTGTTCTCCCATCCGTGCCGCAGAAGCGTGTCCGCCGTTAGCAGCTTCCCAAGCGCTGCAGTCCAAATAAAGAAGCGGCATTTGCCTGGCGCCCAAGCTGACCAAATTAGCCTGTATCCCTGCATGTGTACTGAACCTTCAAATTGCAAATGGTAGGCTGACTTGGCGCTATATTCCCGATCATCCGTGAACCTCCACGCAATGGTGTCAGGTTGATCATTGTTCAGAATGACCCCATCCAGTAGTTCGGCCAGAGAAGAGAGTTCAGTGAGCATACTATCCGAAAGCCCTGTCGCCAAGCCGGTCAGCCAAGTCTCATTGTGTATTGCATAGCTAGTGCATTTAGTGGCTATGACACTGCGGCCGGGTACAAGCCTTTGCAGGTGCTCTTTTTTTACTCGTCTTGCCTCTTCTAATTTATACTCCGATGGTTTGATTCAAGATAAACTCCCCGTGAGAATGATGCACATCGATGTTATGATTTCATTTCGTGATTAGCTCTTATTTGTATTGAAGGTAAATCTTTAATTTTGTGTTTATGTTGAAGCTCTTTTAGATGAATTTTGTCAAATTTGTCACACACGGTCGACCGTTTTAATTTTACTTTGAGGAGTAGCTTCATCTCACCATTTTGCGTGTACATAGCTTGGTATGAAAATACATACCGCTCATTTACCTACATGAGACAACAATCTTGACCAACATGGAAGGTACTCACATGGTCATAAAAAAGGCATTATATTTTGTCAGAAGTCAAATAGTGCCTTTTTATGACTTTTATGAACCATCTTCATTATTTGAGAACAACAAATTCAAATTCACTCTAATCAAATTCTTAATAGATAACATAGAGAACTATTTATAACATAGAAAGGATGAAAGCTATTGTCCATTTTAGTTTTATTAGAATGAATTTACGGTTATGGGTGACTTCGAGAATTCCAGGCACACACACCACAAGCAATTTAGTCTTATGGTTCTTCATCATCTGCGGTGACAGCCCTTGACCATCGTGAAGGAAATATGCCCTAGAGGCAATAATGAAGTTATTATTTATTTCCTTATTTCATGATAAATGTTTATTATTCATGCTAGAATTGTATTAACCGGAAACATAATACATGTGTGAATACATAGACAAACAGAGTGTCACTAGTATGCCTCTACTTGACTAGCTCGTTAATCAAAGATGGTTAGGTTTCCTAACCATGGACAAAGAGTTGTTATTTGATTAACGGGATCACATCATTAGGTGAATGATCTGATTGACATGACCCATTCCATTAGCTTAGCACCTGATCGTTTAGTATGTTGCTATTGATTTCTTCATGACTTATACATGTTCCTATGACTATGAGATTATGCAACTCCCGTTTGCCGGAGGAACACTTTGTGTGCTACCAAACGTCACAACGTAACTGGGTGATTATAAAGGTGCTCTACAGGTGTCTCCAAAGGTACATGTTGGGTTGGCGTATTTCGAGATTAGGATTTGTCACTCCGATTGTCGGAGAGGTATCTCTGGGCCCTCTCGGTAATGCACATCACTTAAGCCTTGCAAGCATTGCAACTAATGAGTTAGTTGCGAGATGATGTATTACGGAATGAGTAAAGAGACTTGCCGGTAACGAGATTGAACTAGGTATTGAGATACCGACGATCGAATCTCGGGCAAGTAACATACCGATGACAAAGGGAACAACGTATGTTGTTATGCAGTCTGACCGATAAAGATCTTCGTAGAATATGTAGGAGCCAATATGGGCATCCAGGTCCCGCTATTGGTTATTGACTGGAGACATGTCTCGGTCATGTCTACATTGTTCTCGAACCGTAGGGTCCGCACGCTTAAGGTTTATATGAGTTTATGAGTTTTGATGTACCGAAGGAGTTCGGAGTCCCGGATGAGATCGGGGACATGACGAGGAGTCTCGAAATGGTCGAGATGTAAAGATCGATATATTGGATGACTATATTCGTACTTCGGAAAGGTTCTGAGTGATTCGGATATTTTTCGGAGTACCGGAGAGTTACGGGAATTCGCCGGGAGAAGTATTGGGCCTTATTGGGCCATACGGGAAAGAGAGAGGGGCTTCCTAGGGCAGGCCGCGCGCCCCCCCAAGGCCTAGTCCGAATTGGACTAGGGGGAGGGGCTGCACCCCTTCCTTGTTTCCTACTCCTACTACATGGAAGGACTCCTAGTTGGACTAGGAAAGGGGGAATCCTACTCCCGGTGGGAGTAGGACTCCCCTAGGGCGCGCCATAGAGAGGGCCGGCCCTCCCCTCCTCCACTCCTTTATATACAGGGGCAAGGGGGGCACCCCAGAGACACACAAGTTGATCTTCGTGATCGTTCCTTAGCCGTGTGCGGTGCCCCCCTCCACCATATTCCACCTCGGTCATATTGTAGCGGTGCTTAGGCGAAGCCCTGCGACGGTAGAACATCAAAATCGTCACCACGCCATAGAACTTGCAACAACAAAGTAGAGGATGTCTAACTTGTTTTTGCAGGGCATGTTGTGATGTGATATGGTCAAGACGTGATGAGATATAAGTTTTTGTATGAGATGATCATGTTTTGTTGAAGTTATCAGCAATTGGCAAAATCCTTATGGTTGTCTCTCTATTGCATAAGATGCAAGCGTCCAATAATTGCTTTACTTTATCGCTATGCGATAGCAATAGTTGCAAGAGCAATTGTTGGCGAGACGACCACGTGACGACACATTAATATAGATTAAGATGATGGAGATCATGGTGTCATGCCGGTGACGATATAGATCATGACAGTACTTTGGAGATGGAGATCAAAGAAGCAAGATGATGATGGCCATATCATGTCACATATTTTGATTGCATATGATGTTTATCTTTTATACATCTTATTTTTGCTTAGTTTGACGGTAGCATTTTAAGATGATCTCTCACTAATTATCAAGAAGTGTTCTCCCTGAGTATGCACCGTTGCGAAAGTTCTTCGTGCTGAGACACCACGTGATGATCGGGTGTGATAGGCTCTATGTTCAAATACAACGGGTGCAAAACAGTTGCACACGCGGAATACTCAGGTTATACTTGACGAGCCAAGCATATACAGATATAGCCTCGGAACACGGAGACCGAAAGGTCGAGCGTGAATCATATAGTAGATATGATCAACATAGTGATGTTCACCAATGAAACTGCTCCATCTCACATGATGATCGGACATGGTTTAGTTGATTTGGATCACGTGATCACTTAGAGGATTAGAGGGATGTCTATATAAGTGGGAGTTCTTAAGTAATATGATTAATTGAACTTAAATTTATCATGAACTTAGTCCTGGTAGTATTTTGCAAATTATGTTGTAGATCAATAGCTCGCGTTATTGCTTTCATATGTTTATTTTGATATGTTCCTAGAGAAAAATTGTGTTGAAAGATGTTAGTAGCAATGATGCAGATTGGATCCGTGATCTGAGGTTTATCCTCATTGCTGCACAGAGGAATTATGTCCTTGATGCACCGCTAGGTGATAGACCTATTGCAGGAGCAGATGCTGACGTTATGAACGTTTGGCTAGCTAAATATGATGACTACTTGATAGTTTAGTGCACCATGCTTAACGGCTTAGAATCGGGACTTCAAAGACGTTTTGAACGTCATGGACCATATGAGATGTTCCAGGAGTTGAAGTTAATATTTCAAGCAAATACCCGAGTTGAGAGATATGAAGTCTCCAACAAGTTCTATAGCTAAAAGATGGAGGAGAATCGCTCAACTAGTGAGCATGTGCTCAGATTATCTGGGTACTACAATCGCTTGAATCAAGTGGGAGTTAATCTTCCAGATAAGATAGTGATTGACAGAATTCTCTAGTCACCATCACCAAGTTAGTAGAACTTCATGATGAACTATAGTATGCAAGGGATGACGAAAACGAATCCCGAGATTTTCATGATGATGAAATCGATGAAGGTAGAAATCAAGAAAGAGCATCAAGTGTTGATGGTTGACAAGATCACTAGTTTCGAGAAAAGGGCAAAGGGAAGAAGGGGAACTTCAAGAAGAACGGCAAGCAAGTTGCTGCTCAAGTGAAGAAGCCCAAGTCTGGTCCTAAGCCTGAGACTAAGTGCTTCTACTGCAAAGGGACTGGTCACTGGAAGCGGAACTGCCCCAAGCATTTGGCGGATAAGAAGGATGGCAAAGTGAACAAAAGTATATTTGATATACATGTTATTGATGTGTACTTTACTAGTGTTTATAGCAACCCCTCAGTATTTGATACTAGATCAGTTGCTAAGAGTAGTAACTCGAAACAGGAGTTGCAGAATAATCAGAGACTAGTTAAGGGTGAAGTGACGATGTGTGTTGGAAGTAGTTCCAAGATTGATATGATCATCATCGCACACTCCCCTATACTTTCGGGATTAGTGTTGAACCTAAATAAGTGTTATTTGGTTTTTGCGTTGAGCATGAATATGATTTGATCATGTTTATTGCAATACGGTTATTCATTAAAGTCAGAGAATAATTGTTGTTTTGTTTACATGAATAAAACCTTCGATGGTCATACACCCAATGAAACAAGTTCATTGGATCTCGATCGTAGTGATACACATATTCATAATATTGAAACCAAAAGATGCGAAGTTAATAATGATAGTGCAACTTATTTGTGGCACTGCCGTTTAGGTCATATTGGTGTAAAGCGCATGAAGAAACTCCATGCTGATGGGATTTTGGAATCACCTGATTATGAATCACTTGGTGCTTGCAAACCATGCCTTATGGGCAAGATGACTAAAGACTCCGTTCTCCGGAACAATGGAGCGAGCAACTGACTTATTGGAAATAATACATACTGATGTATGCGATCCAATGAGTGTTGAAGCTTGCGGCGGGTATCGTTATTTTCTGACCTTCACATATGATTTGAGAAGATATGGGTATATCTGCTTGATGAAACATAAGTCTGAAACATTTGAAAAGTTCAAAGAATTTCAGAGTGAAGTTGAAAATCATCGTGACAAGAAAATAAAAGTTTCTACGATATGATCGCAGAGGTAAAATATTTGAGTTACGAGTTTGGTCTTCAATTAAAACAATGTGAAATAGTTTCACTACTCACGCCACCTGGAACACCATAGTGTAATGGTGTGTCCGAACGTCATAACCGTACTTTATTAGATATAGTGCAATCTATGATGTCTCTTACCGATCTACCACTATCGTTTTGGGGTTATGCATTAGAGACAGCTGCATTCACGTTAAATAGGGCACCATCTAAGTCCGTTGAGACGACACAATCTGAACTGTGGTTTGGCAAGAAACCAAAGTTGTCGTTTCTTAAAGTTTGGGGTTGTGATGCTTATATGAAAAAGTTTCATCCTAATAAGCTCAAACCCAAATCGGAGAAATATGTCTTCATAGGATACCCAAAGGAGACTGTTGGGTACACCTTCTATCACAAATCCGAAGGCAAGACTTTTGTTGCTAAATTCGGAGTTTTTCTAGAGGAGTTTCTCTCGAAAGAAGTGAGTGGGAGGAAAGTAGAACTTGATGAGGTAACTGTACCTGCTCCCTTATTGGAAAGTAGTTCATCACAGAAATCTGTTCCTGTGACTACTACACCAATTAGTGAGGAAGCTAATGATGATGATCATGTAACTTCAGATCAAGTTACTATCAAATCTCGTAGGTAAACCAGAGTGAGATCCGCACCAGAGTGGTACGGTAATCCTGTTCTAGAAGTCATGTTACTAGACCATGACGAACTTGTGAACTATGAGGAAGCGATGATGAGCCCAGATTCTGCGAAATGGTTTGAGGCCATGAAATCTGAGATATGATCCATGTATGAGAACAAAGTATGGACTTTGGTTGACTTGCCCGATGATCGGCAAGCCATAGAAAATAAATGGATCTTCAAGAGGAAGACGGACGCTGATAGTAGTGTTACTATCTACAAAGCTAGAATTGTCGCAAAAGGTTTTCGACAAGTTCAAGGTGTTGACTACGATGAGATTTTCTCACTCGTATCTATGCTTAAGTCTGTCCGAATCATGTTAGCAATTGCCGCATTTTATGAAATTTGGCAAATGGATAAACAAAACTGCATTCCTTAATGGATTTACTAAAGAAGATTTGTATACGATGCAACTAGAAGGTTTTGTCGATCCTAAAGGTGTTAACTAAATATGCAAGCTCCAGCGATCCATCTATGGACTGGTGCAAGAATCTCGGAATTGGAATATACGCTTTGATAAGTTGATCAAAGCATATAGTTTTATACAGACTTGTGGTGAAGTCTGTATTTACAAGAAAGTGAGTGGGAGCACTACAACATTTCTGATAAGTATATGTGAATGACATATTGTTGATCGGAAATAATGTAGAATTATTCTGCAAAGCATAAAGGAGTGTTTGAAAGGAGTTTTTCAAATAAAGACCTCGGTGAAGCTGCTTACATATTGAGTATCAAGATCTATAGAGATAGATCAAGACACTTGATAAGTTTTTTCAATGAGTACATACCTTGACAAGATTTTGAAGTAGTTCAAAATGGAACAGTCAAAGAAAAGGTTTCTTGCCTGTGTTACAAGGTGTGAAGTTGAGTAAGACTCAAAGCCCGACCACGGCAGAAGATAGAAAGAGAATGGAAGTCATTCCCTATGCCTCAGTCATAGGTTCTATAAAGTATGCCATGCTGTATACCAGATCTATTGTATGCCCTACCACTGAGTTTGGCAAGGGAGTACGATAGTGATCTAGGAGTAGATCACTGGACAGCGGTCAAAATTATCCTTAGTGGAATAAGGATATGTTTCTCGATTATGGAAGTGAAAAAAGGTTCGTCGTAAAGGGTTACGCCGATGCAAGTTTTGACACTAATCTAGATGACTCTAAGTCTCGGTCTAAATACATATTGAAAGTGGGAGAAATTAGCTAGAGTAGCTCCATGCAGAGCATTGTTGACATAGAAATTTGCAAAATACATGCGGATCTGAATGTGGCAGACCCGTTGACTAAGATTCTCTCACAAGCAAAACATGATCACACCTTAGTACTCCTTGGGTGTTAATCACATAGCGATGTGAACTAGATTATTGAATCTAGTAAACCCTTTGGGTGTTGGTCACATGGCGATGTGAACTATGGGTGTTAATCACATGATGATGTGAACTATTGCTGTTAAATCACATGGCGATGTGAACTAGATTATTGACTCTAGTGCAAGTGGGAGACTAAAGGAAATATGCCCTAGAGGCAATAATAAAGTTATTATTTATTTCCTTATAATCATGATAAATGTTTATTATTCATGCTAGAATTGTATTAACCGGAAACATAATACATGTGTGAATACATAGACAAACAGAGTGTCACTAGTATGCCTCTACTTGACTAGCTCGTTAATCAAAGATGGTTATGTTTCCTAACCATGGACAAATAGTTTTTATTTGATTAACGGAATCACATCATTAGGTGAATGATCTGATTGACATGACCCATTCCATTAGCTTAGCACCCGATCATTTAGTATGTTGCTATTGATTTCTTCATGACTTATACATGTTCCTATGACTATGAGATTATGTAACCCCCGTTTGCCGGAGGAACACTCTGTGTGCTACCAAACGTCACAACGTAACTGGGTGATTATAAAGGTGCTCTACAGGTGTCTCCAAAGGTACATGTTGGGTTGGCGTATTTCGAGATTAGGATTTGTCACTCCGATTGTCGGAGAGGTATCTCTGGGCCCTCTCGGTAATGCACATCACTTAAGCCTTGCAAGCATTGCAACTAATGAGTTAGTTGCGAGATGATGTATTACGGAATGAGTAAAGAGACTTGCCGGTAACGAGATTGAACTAGGTATTTAGATACCGACGATCGAATCTCGGGCAAGTAACATACCGATGACAAAGGGAACAACGTATGTTGTTATGCGGTCTGACCGATAAAGATCTTCGTAGAATATGTAGGAGCCAATATGGGCATCCAGGTCCCGCTATTGGTTATTGACCGGAGACGTGTCTCGGTCATGTCTACATTGTTCTCGAACCGTAGGGTCCGCACGCTTAAGGTTTCGATGACAGTTATATTATGAGTTTATGAGTTTTGATGTACCGAAGGAGTTCGGAGTCCCGAATGAGATCAGGGACATGACGAGGAGTCTCGAAATGGTCGAGACGTAAAGATCGATATATTGGACGACTATATTCGGACTTCGGAAAGGTTCCGAGTGATTCGAGTATTTGGGGAAAGAACGTTACAGTAAGAACGTCCGAACTTGTAGGCAGGCCAATTAAGTCCAAAACATATGGAGAAAACCTATTGGATTCCAAAGCCAATGGATGGTATTGGTGCCAACATTATTGGTGTGGTAGGCGCGGCGTGGGTCGGACCCAGCCTCACCCGGAGCCAATCGATTCAGCCCCCACACCACTCAACGTAGCAAAGAAGCAGCAATGTGACGATGCCTTGGGAGCCGTGCCCCAACACTACATGGCGAAACACAGGCGAGAAGATGATTTGGAGCGCATGCACGCTGCCACGTACTACTACCACCAGTAGTGTCTATTAGCAGATGAAATGAGGTGCACTAGTTTTTTCTTAATCTAAACAAGTCAATAATTCAGCACAGTGCTTGCTATCTGTTCCTCCCCTTAACCTGAAGCTGATTATTCCTTCACGTGGACTCATGATGCACCGTCGCTGCCTGCGTCGCTGGCTTGCCCCAGCTCAACAGTTGTTTGGTACTTCTGATTTCACTGCTCACCACATTATTGTTATCGGCACATGTTTTTCACTCTGGATCTTGGCCCGATTGTTCCAGACAAAGTTTATGTGCAGCGTCGCGGCAGCACACCATCTTGTGATCCCGGCAGAGACACGTCTCCCTATACTATGCAGAGTTGGATTGATTCATGGCACGGTCGATCTGGTAGGCAGTTTTTCCCCATTTGTATGCATGGATAGAAAAAGGACATACAGTATACTACTCCTAGAACGCATCGTTCAAGAAAAGACAAGAGGCAAGAGCACACGCACCGTGCTACTTCTCCTTTGACCATGTGATGCTAATGTTGTTGGAAATATGCCCTAGAGGCAATAATAAAAGGATTATTATTATATTTCCTTGTTCATGATAATTGTCTTTTATTCATGCTATAATTGTGTTATCCGGAAATCGTAATACATGTGTGAATACATAGATACCAACATGTCCCTAGTAAGCCTCTAGTTGACTAGCTCGTTGATCAACAGATAGTCATAGTTTCCTGACTATGGACATTGGATGTCATTGATAACGAGATCACATCATTAGGAGAATGATGTGATGGACAAGACCCAATCCTAAACATAGCACAAGATCGTATAGTTCGTTTGCTAGAGTTTTTTCCAATGTCAAGTATCTTTTCCTTAGACCATGAGATCGTGTAACTCCCGGATACCGTAGGAGTGCTTTGGGTGTACCAAACGTCACAACGTAACTATAAAGGTATACTACGGGTATCTCCGAAAGTATCTGTTGGGTTGACACGGATCAAGACTGGGATTTGTCACTCCATATGACGGAGAGGTATCTCTGGGCCCACTCGGTAATGCATCATCATAATGAGCTCAAAGTGACCAAGTGTCTGGTCACGGGATCATGCATTACGGTACGAGTAAAGTGACTTGCCGGTAACGAGATTGAACGAGGAATTGGGATACCGATGATCGAATCTCGGGCAAGTAACGTACCGATTGACAAAGGGAATTGTATACGGGGTTGCTTGAATCCTCGACATCGTGGTTCATCCGATGAGATCATCGAGGAGCATGTGGGAGCCAACATGGGTATCCAGATCCCGCTGTTGGTTATTGACCGGAGAGTCGTCTCGGTCATGTCTACATGTCTCCCGAACCCGTAGGGTCTACACACTTAATGTTCAGTGACGCTAGGGTTGTAGAGATATGAGTATGTAGTAACCCAAAAGTTGTTCGGAGTCCCGGATGAGATCCCGGACGTCACGAGGAGTTCCGGAATGGTTCGGAAGTGAAGAATTATATATAGGAAGTGCAGTTTCGGCCATCGGGAGAGTTTCGGGGGTCAGCGGTATTGTACCGGGACCACCGGAAGGGTCCCGGGGGTCCACCGGGTGGGGCCACCCATTCCGGAGGGCCTCATGGGCTGAAGTGGGGAGGGAACCAGCCCATAGTGGGCTGGTGCGCCCTCCCCCCTTGGTCCCCCCATACGCCTAGGGTTGGGAACCCTAGGGGAGGGGGCGCCTCCACTTGCCTTGGGGGGCACTCCACCCCCTTGGCCGCCGCCCCCCTAGGAGATCCCATCTCCTAGGGCCAGCACACCCCCTAGGGGGCCTATATAAAAGGGGGGAGGGAGGGCAGCCGCATCTGAAGCCTTGGCGCCTCCCTCTCCCCTGTTACACCTCTCCCTCTCGCAGAAGCTCGGCGAAGCCCTGCTGCGATCACTGCTGCATCCACCATCACGCCGTCGTGCTGCTGGATCTCCGTCAACCTCTCCTCCCCCCTTGCTGGATCAAGAAGGAGGAGACGTCATCCGCTCTGTACGTGTGTTGAAAGCGGAGGTGCCGTCCGTTCGGCACTTGGTCATCGGTGATTTGGATCACGGCGAGTACGACTCCATCATCCCCGTTCTCTTGAATGCTTCCGCTCGCGATCTACAAGGGTATGTAGATGCACTCCTCTCTCGTTGCTAGATGACTCTATAGATAGATCTTGGTGAAACATAGAGAATTTTTTTTGTTTTCTGCAACGTCCCCCAACAGTGGCATCATGAGCTAGGTCTATGCGTAGTTCTTTTTGCACGAGTAGAACACAATTTGTTGTGGGCGTAGATGTTGTCAACTTTCTTGCCGCTACTAGTCTTATTTTGCTTCAGCGGTATTGTGGGATGAAGTGGCCCGGACCAACCTTACATGTACGCTTACGTGAGACCGGTTCCACCGATTGACATGCACTAGTTGCATAAGGTGGCTGGCGGGTGTCTGTCTCTCCCACTTTAGTTGGAGCGGATTCGATGAAAAGGGTCCTTATGAAGGGTAAATAGAAGTTGACAAATCACGTTGTGGCTTTCACGTAGGTAATAAAACGTTCTTGCTAGAACCCTATTGCAGCCACGTAAAACTTGCAACAACAATTAGAGGACGTCTAACTTGTTTTTGCAACAAGTGTTTTGTGATGTGATATGGCCAAATTGTGATGAATGATGAATGATATATATGTGATATATGAGATGTTCATGCTATTGTAATAGGAATCACGACTTGCATGTCGATGAGTATGACAACCGGCAGGAGCCATAGGAGTTGTCTTTATTTTTTGTATGACCTGCGTGTCATTGAGAAACGCCATGTAAATTACTTTACTTTATTGCTAAACATGTTAGCCATAGTAGTAGAAGTAATAGTTGGCGAGCAACTTCATGGAGACACGATGATGAAGATCATGATGATGGAGATCATGGCGTCATGCCGGTGACAAGATGATCATGGAGCCCCAAGATGGAGATCAAAGGAAGCTATATGATACTGGCCATATCATGTCACTATTATTTGATTGCATGTGATGTTTATCATGTTTTTGCATCTTGTTTACTTAGAACGACGGTAGTAAATAAGATGATCCCTCATAATAATTTCAAGAAAGTGTTCCCCCTAACTGTGCACCGTTGCAACAGTTCGTTGTTTCGAAGCACCACGTGATGATCGGGTGTGATAGATTCCAACGTTCACATACAACGGGTGTAAGACAGATTTACACATGCAAACACTTAGGTTGACTTGACAAGCCTAGCATGTACAGACATGGCCTCGGAACACAGAAGACCGAAAGGTCGAGCATGAGTCGTATAGAAGATACGATCAACATGAAGATGTTCACCGATATTGACTAGTCCGTCTCACGTGATGATCGGACACGGCCTAGTTAACTCGGATCATGTTATACTTAGATGACTGGAGGGATGTCTATCTGAGTGAGAGTTCATTGAATAATTTGATTAGATGAACTTAATTATCATGAACTTAGTCTAAAACTTTACAATATGTCATGTAGATCAAATGGCCCATGCTAATGTTTCCCTCAACTTCAACGTGTTCCTAGAGAAAACCAAGCTAAAAGACGATGGTAGCAACTACACGGACTGGGTCCATAACCCAAGGATTATCCTCATAGCTGCCAAGAAAGCATATGTCCTTGATGCACCGCTAGGTGAAGCACCTGTTTTCCCAGCAACTCAAGATGTTATGAACGCCTAGAAGTCGCGTAGTGATGATTACTCCCTGGTTCAGTGCGGCATGCTTTATAGCTTAGAACCGGGGCTCCAAAAGCGTTTTGAGCAGCACGGAGCATATGAGATGTTCCAAGAGCTGAAAATGGTTTTCCAAGCTCATGCCCGGGTCGAGAGATATGAAGTCTCCAACAAGTTCTAAAGTTGTAAGATGGAGGAGAATAGTTCAGTCAGCGAGCACATACTCAAAATGTCTAGGTTGCATAACCGCTTGTCTCAGCTGGGAGTTAATCTCCCGGATGATGCGGTCGTTGACAGAATCCTTCAGTCGCTGTCCCACCTAGCTACAAGAGCTTTGTGATGAACTTCAATATGCAGGGGATGGAAAAGACCATTCCTGAGGTATATTCAATGCTGAAATCAGCGGAGGTGGAAGTCAAAAAGGAACATCAAGTGTTGATGGTGATAAAAACCACTAAGTTCAAGAAAGGCAAGGGTAAGAAGAACTTCAAGAAGGACGGCAAGGGAGTTGCCGCGCCCGGTAAGCAAGCTGCCGGGAAGAAGCCAAAGAATGGACCCAAGCCCGAGACTGAGTGCTTTTATTGCAAGGGAAGTGGTCACTGGAAGCGGAACTGCCCCAAATACTTAGCGGACAAGAAGGCCGGCATCACGAAAGGTATATGTGATATACATGTAATTGATGTGTACCTTACCAGTACTCATAGTAGCTCCTGGGTATTTGATACCGGTGCAGTTGCTCACATTTGTAACTCAAAGCAGGAGCTGCGGAATAAGCGGAGACTGGCGAAGGACGAGGTGACGATGCGCGTCGGGAATGGTTCCAAGGTCGATGTGATCGCCGTCGGCACGCTACCTCTACATTTACCTACGGGATTAGTTTTAAACCTCAATAATTGTTATTTAGTGCCAGCTTTGAGCATGAACATTGTATCAGGATCTCGTTTAATTCGAGATGGCTACTCATTTAAATCCGAGAATAATGGTTGTTCTATTTATATGAGAGATATGTTTTATGGTCATGCTCGATGTGAATGGTTTATTCTTAATGAATCTCGAGCGTAATGCTTACACATATTCATAGTGTGAATACCAAAAGATGTAAGGTTGATAATGATAGTCCCACATACTTGTGGCACTGCCGCCTTGGTCACATAGGTGTCAAACGCATGAAGAAGCTCCATGCAGATGGACTTTTAGAGTCTCTTGATTACGAATCATTTGACACGTGCGAACCATGCCTCATGGGTAAAATGACCAAGACTCCGTTCTCAGGAACAATGGAGCGAGCAACCAACTTATTGGAAATCATACATACTGATGTGTGCGGTCCAATGAGTGTTGAGGCTCGCGGTGGCTATCGTTATGTTCTCACCCTCACTGATGACTTGAGTAGATATGGGTATGTCTATTTAATGAAACACAAGTCTGAGACCTTTGAAAAGTTCAAGGAATTTCAGAGTGAGGTTGAGAATCAACGTGACAGGAAAATCAAGTTCTTGCGATCAGATCGTGGGGGAGAATACTTGAGTCACGAATTTGGCACACACTTAAGAAAATGTGGAATAGTTTCACAACTCACACCGCCTGGAACACCTCAGCGTAATGGTGTGTCCGAACGTCGTAATCGCACTCTATTAGATATGGTGCGATCTATGATGTCTCTTACCGATTTACCGCTATCATTTTGGGGCTATGCTTTAGAGACTGCCGCATTCACTTTAAATAGGGCTCCGTCGAAATCCGTTGAGACGACACCGTATGAATTATGGTTTGGGAAGAAACCTAAGCTGTCGTTTCTAAAAGTTTGGGGATGCGATGCTTATGTCAAGAAACTTCAACCTGAAAAGCTCGAACCCAAGTCGGAAAAATGCGTCTTCATAGGATACCCTAAAGAAACTATTGGGTATACCTTCTACCTCAGATCCGAAGGCAAGATCTTTGTTTCCAAGAATGGATCCTTTCTAGAGAAAGAGTTTCTCTCGAAAGAAGTAAGTGGGAGGAAAGTAGAACTTGATGAAGTATTACCTCTTGAACCGGAAAGTGGCGCAACTCAAGAAAATGTTCCTGAGGTGCCTGCACCGACTAGAGAGGAAGTTAATGATGATGATCATGAAACTTCAGATCAAGTTGCTACTGAACTTCGTAGGTCCACAAGGACACGTTCCGCACGAGAGTGGTACGGCAACCCTGTCTTGGAAATCATGTTGTTAGAAAACGGTGAACCTTCAAACTATGAAGAAGCGATGGCGGGCCCGGATTCCGACAAATGGCTGGAAGCCATGAAATACGAGATAGGATCCATGTATGAAAATGAAGTATGGACTTTGACTGACTTGCCCGTTGAGCGGCGAGCCATAGAAAATAAATGGATCTTTAAGAAGAAGACAGACGCAGATGGTAATGTGACCATCTATAAAGCTCGGCTTGTCGCTAAGGGTTATCGACAAGTTCAAGGGGTTGACTACGATGAGACTTTCTCACCCGTAGCGAAGCTGAAGTCCGTCCGAATCATGTTAGCAATTGCCGCATTCTATGATTATGAGATATGGCAAATGGACATCAAAATGGCATTCCTTAATGGTTTCCTTAAGGAAGAATTGTATATGATGCAGCCGAAAGGTTTTGTCGATCCTAAGAATGCTGACAAGGTGTGCAAGCTCCAATGCTCGATTTATGGGCTGGTGCAAGCATCTCGGAGTTGGAACATTCGCTTTGATGAGATGATCAAAGCGTTTGGGTTTATGCAGACTTATGGAGAAGCCTGCGTTTACAAGAAAGTGAGTGGGAGCTCTGTAACATTTCTCATATTATATGTAGATGACATACTTTTGATGGGAAATGATATAGAACTTTTGGACAGCATTAAGGCCTACTTGAACAAGTGTTTTTCAATGAAGGACCTTGGAGAAGCTGATTATATATTAGGCATCAAGATCTATAGAGATAGATCAAGACGCCTCATTGGTCTTTTACAGAGTACGTACCTTGAAATGATATTGAAGAAGTTCAAAATGGATCAGTCAAAGAAGGGCTTCTTGCTTGTATTGCAAGGTACGAGATTGAGCACGGCTCAATGCCCGACCACGGTAGAAGATATAGAAAAGATGAGTGTCATCCCCTATGCCTTAGCCATAGGGTCTATTATGTATGCTATGTTGTGTACCAGAACTGTTGTAAACTTTGCCGTAAGTTTTGTAGGAAGGTACCAAAGTAATCCAGGCATGGAACACTGGATAGTAGTCAAGAATATCCTGAAGTACCTGAAAAGGACTAAGGAAATGTTTCTCGTTTATGGAGGTGACGAAGAGCTCGTCATAAAGGGTTACGTCGATGCTAGCTTCGACACAGATCTGGATGACTCTAAGTCACAAACCGGATACGTGTATATTTTGAATGGTGGGGTAGTAAGCTGGTGCAGTTGCAAGCAAAGCATTGTGGCGGGATCTACATGTGATGCGGAGTACATGGCAGCCTCGGAGGCAGCACATGAAGCAGTCTGGGTGAAGGAGTTCATAACCGACCTAGGAGTCATACCCAATGCGTCGGGCCCAATGACTCTCTTCTGTGACAACACTGGAGCTATTGACCTTGCCAAGGAGCCCAGGTTTCACAAGAAGACCAGGCACATTTGTAAAGTACATACGGATCTGAATGTCGCAGATCCGTTGACTAAACCTCTCCCTAGGGCAAAACATGATCAACACCAGAACTGTATGGGTGTTCGATTCATCACAATGTAACTAGATTATTGACTCTAGTGCAAGTGGGAGACTGTTGGAAATATGCCCTAGAGGCAATAATAAAAGGATTATTATTATATTTCCTTGTTCATGATAATTGTCTTTTATTCATGCTATAATTGTGTTATCCGGAAATCGTAATACATGTGTGAATACATAGACACCAACATGTCCCTAGTAAGCCTCTAGTTGACTAGCTCGTTGATCAACATATAGTCATGGTTTCCTGACTATGGACATTGGATGTCATTGATAACGAGATCACATCATTAGGAGAATGATGTGATGGGTTGGAAATATGCCCTAGAGGCAATAATAAAAGGATTATTATTATATTTCCTTGTTCATGATAATTGTCTTTTATTCATGCTATAATTGTGTTATCCGGAAATCGTAATACATGTGTGAATACATAGACACCAACATGTCCCTAGTAAGCCTCTAGTTGACTAGCTCGTTGATCAACATATAGTCATGGTTTCCTGACTATGGACATTGGATGTCATTGATAACGAGATCACATCATTAGGAGAATGATGTGATGGACAAGACCCAATCCTAAACATAGCACAAGATCGTATAGTTCGTTTGCTAGAGTTTTTCCAATGTCAAGTATCTTTTCCTTAGACCATGAGATCGTGTAACTCCCGGATACCGTAGGAGTGCTTTGGGTGTACCAAACGTCACAACGTAACTATAAAGGTATACTACGGGCATCTCCGAAAGTGTCTGTTGGGTTGACATGGATCAAGACTGGGATTTGTCACTCCGTATGACGGAGAGGTATCGCTGGGCCCACTCGGTAATGCATCATCATAATGAGCTCAAAGTGACCAAGTGTCTGGTCACGGGATCATGCATTACAGTACGAGTAAAGTGACTTGCCGGTAACGAGATTGAACGAGGTATTGGGATACCGACGATCGAATCTCGGGCAAGTAACGTACCGATTGACAAAGGGAGTTGTATACGGGGTTGCTTGAATCCTCGACATCGTGGTTCATCCGATGAGATCATCGAGGAGCATGTGGGAGCCAACATGGGTATCCAGATCCCGCAGTTGGTTATTGACCGAAGAGTCGTCTCGGTCATGTCTACATGTCTCCCGAACCCGTAGGGTCTACACACTTAAGGTTCGGTGACGCTAGGGTTGTAGAGATATGAGTATGCAGTAACCCGAAAGTTGTTCGGAGTCCCGGATGAGATCCCGGACGTCACGAGGAGTTCCGGAATGGTCCGGAGGTGAAGAATTATATATAGGAAGTGCAGTTTTGGCCATCGGGAGAGTTTCGGGGGTCAGCGGTATTGTACCGGGACCACCGGAAGGGTCCCGGCGGTCCACCGGGTGGGGCCACCCATTCCGGAGGGCCTCATGGGCTGAAGTGGGGAGGGAACCAGCCCATAGTGGGCTGGTGTGCCCCCCCTTGGGCCCCCCATGCGCCAAGGGTTGGGAACCCTAGGGGAGGGGGCGCCTCCACTTGCCTTGGGGGGCACTCCACCCCCTTGGCCGCCGCCCCCCCTAGGAGATCCCATCTCCTAGGGCCGGCGCACCCCCTAGGGGGCCTATATAAAAGGGGGGAGGGAGGGCAGCCGCACCTGAAGCCTTGGCGCCTCCCTCTCCCCTGTTACACCTCTCCCTCTCGCAGAAGCTCGGCGAAGCCCTGCTGCAATCACTGCTGCATCCACCACCACGCCGTCGTGCTGCTGGATCTCCATCAACCTCTCCTTCCCCCTTGCTGGATCAAGAAGGAGGAGACGTCATCCGCTCCGTACGTGTGTTGAACGCGGAGGTGCCGTCCATTCGGCACTTGGTCATCGGTGATTTGGATCACGGCGAGTACGACTCCATCATCCCCGTTCTCTTGAACGCTTCCGCTCGCGATCTACAAGGGTATGTAGATGCACTCCCCTCTCGTTGCTAGATGACTCCATATATATAGATCTTGGTGAAATGTAGAGAATTTTTTTTGTTTTCTGCAACGTTCACCAACAAATGTGCGACAAGAGGAGTACGAGGCAACGCTTGCGATTAGATGCCTTTGCGATGTGTCTCTATTGGCGCATTTCCGTCCGAGGAAACAAATCCCGTGCAATAACTACGAGGTGGAGGTGCCATGGCCACTGGTTGCCGCTACCTAAGTACATGTACAATGATTGATAATATAGTTTTATCTTAAATCTTACGTGTAATTTAGAAATTATAAAAAATATCTATAATGGGCCATTTCTTAGCTTTATCTTCAATGACTAGCTATTCCTAAAAACGTGGTGAGACATATTGTGCTAAAAAATCATCTCTTGTCTTCTCTTAAATAAGATAAGGCAATCCTTTTCTTATGAGTTCCCTCTCCTTCACCTCATCATTTATCCTACGTGGTACTCTTAAGATAGCACCATTGTACGTGCCCTAAAAACGCGCATGAGTTTCTGCAAAACCGTCTCATTTTGCCCGCTTTGACTTTTGACAGACGCCCCACTACTTTTCCACTTTATCCCTTTATTACCGGTAGCTTTCATACAGTACATCAGTCCAAAATATATAGCACTAGCATCCTTGCCGGAAGCTAGTGTGATATTTTGGCCAGTTTAACAAGAAACATTCATTTTGTCAAATACAGTAAGTAATGCGTGGATGAAACGATCTTACCGTGGATGGCTCTCCCCTCTCCCCTCCTCCGTCTGGCGACGGCGCCGCCGAGCTCGCCTTCTCCCCCCTCTCCTCTGACGCCTTCCCCCCGCTCCCCTCTGGCTTCGTCCCCCGCCCATCCCCCCGCCCCGTCGGCCTCGCCCCGCTCCATCCTTCCTGTTCCTCCCCCGCCCAACAGGTTTTGGGCGCTCGACTCTGTGGATTCGGGATCGGACTCTGATGCTCCCCCTCCCCCCCTTGTTCGGTGCTTGTGTGCGGTCTCCCTGTCGTCTCGGCTTCGGGTCGTTTCTCGTAGGTGTCGCCGTGCTCCTGCTATGTCTCCGGCACGGGGGCTCCTGGGCCCTGGCAGGGGTGGCGTGGTGGTGCCGGGCCCGCCCTCCCCCTCCCCTCTGGTGCCTTCTCTTGCTTGCGATTCGTCGGGGGTCTCACTGCTGCTTTCGTCATCGGTGACGGCAGCGTCGTCAACCCTAGATCTGGCGTTGGTGTCTGTGGAGGGCCCTGTCCCTAGGCCGCGGGCCCACGAGTCGCCTGCTGGGCCTGTTTGGCCTGGGGATGTTATCCCCCTGTGCTATGTGTCTGATTTCCCCCTCCCTCTTCTGGTGCCTGGGCCGCAGTTGTCCCAGGCCCCCCCGCTCCCCTTCGGCCCTTCTTGGTGGCCCAAGCCTGGCTCGGTCCGGATATATATGGGTCCGGAAGGGTTCAGTTCCCCCATTTCTAGGGTTCCCTGCTTCCTCCTCTGACCTCCGCCGTCGCCGCTCCCCCATTCGCTTCTTCTCCAGATCTACTCCTCCCCCTCCCCTTTCCCTCTCGTTTGCGGCGGTGGTCTCGATGGACTGCTCGCGCGGGTCCTCCAGTGAGGCTGTCTCCGGCCAGAAGCGGAGGAGGGAGGGCTCGGGTGAGGCGGTGGCGGATCTGGAGTATGAGGTCGTGCTACGCTCCAGGCTCCAGGCGGCGCATGCTTCGGCTGCTGGGTCGGCGTCGGCGATGGGTTGTTCCCCCTTGCTCGGATCTGGATCGATGGCGGCTGATCCCTCGGTGCCTTTGGCCTGTGTGGTGGCGGTCTCTTCAGATCCTTGGGAGGTGGCGGCTGCGGCCAGCAGGGCTGGCTCCTCTGGTCCGATCCCACCGCCCCCTCCCCATGGTGCTGCGCCCCGGGGGGTGGTCCGCTGTGGGCTCCGGCGGCTCCTGGGGGGCATCGCGTTTCATGCCTCGTGGTGCGTCAGGGGTGCCGGCTCGTCGCCCCGGTGGTGGTGCTGCTGGTCGGGGTGGCGGTCCCGCGTCTGGTCCTGCTGGTGATGGCATCCTTCCCCTCCTCCTCTTGGATCTTCGCGTGCTCCTTCCCAGTCCAATGTTGCCAATCCTACCCTCACCTGCTTCGTGTGCCATCGTCCTGGGCATTTCCAATCTCACTGCCAAACCCCCCCTTTTTGCCTTATCTGTAGGGAAGACGGGCACCTTACTGTTGATTGTCGCAATCGATCCAAACCACCAAGCTTTGTTCATTACGGTCTTGGTCTCCCTGGTTGCTGCTTTTTCGCCTTAGATCGTGAGGTTTCGGATGTTGCTCCAATCCCAGCGCTCTCCAACTCCGGTATTATCTCTGTTCAGTCCAAACGCATCTCCCCCTAGATCCTTCTTGATGAACTCCGGCTCTGGGACGATGGGGGCTGGGACTGGCAAGTTCGCGAGTTGTCGGATTTTGAATTTGCTACGACTTTCCCCTCTAAGGAAAGCCTTCGGATGATCTCCTTCTGTACTAGCTTCACGCTTCCCCTCAATCAACTGGTAATTTCTGTCAAGGCTGCGTCTAATGGCTCTAAAGCGATTTCCTCCCTGTCTGAAGTTTGGGTCCTAGTTGATGATGTTCCACCTGCTCTCCGCTCCACTGCTTTTGTCATGGCCTTCAGTGTTCTTATTGGCAAGCCCATCGGGGTTGATCAAGAATCTTTGGCTGTTCTCGGGCCGGTGCACCTGTGGGTGTGGTGTGTGGCTCCTCTATGCATCCGTGGTTCCATCGACGTCTTCCCCTCGGCCGGAGGCTTCCGGCTTAGGGTTCGGGTCGAGGGAGATGCGGGTCCAACGTCGCCTCCACCTCCTCCCCCGCATCCTGCTTCCGGTAATGACGACAAAAGAAAGGACGACGATGGCCTCCAGGATGACTTACTTCACGGCAATGATCCACGCTTTACCCAGTCAGAGTGGGATGGGCTCTCACCTGAAGATCAGGACCTGCTTAAGGAAAGTGCCTCGGCTGCTGGGGGTGCCAAAGACCCGCTGCCTGCTTCTGGTGGGGGAGCCGCGGCATCTGCTGGTGTGAAGGGCACACCATTCTTTGCGGTGTGCTCTAATCTGCCTGCGTGCCCCGCCTCTCCCTTGCTCTCGGGTATCGAGGATCTGCCCCCGGCCGGCCCCCTGGCCACGAACAAGAAGAAGAAGGCGTCCGTCAAAAAGTTCTCCGCAAGCAGCAGGGCGTCTGGTGACTCCAAGCAGTCTGCGGCTGGGCTGTGCCGCAGGCTGGACGCTGACTTGGGTGCGGCCTCGGGGCCGTCTTTTGCCGCGGCGTCCGCCATTCGTGCTCGTCCGGCGTCGTTGCGCTCGCCTGCCTCCACTGCCCGCAAGAGTGGCCGCGTCTCCTACAGCGGCAAGCGTGTTGCTGATCGGGCGGCGCGGCGCGCTGTGGCCAGGGATCTGCCCCCTTTAGGTTCGCCCCCGTGCTCCCCTTCTCCTTGCCCTCATGTTCTTTCCCCTGTGCATTTAGTGCTCCCTTATCAGTCCAATGATCATATTTTACGTATTTTAGAGGACGTAGGCATTACTTGTGATCCTAGTTTCGGTGCTCCTTCTTCATTGCTAGATATTATTTGGGCTAATGAAATTGCTGAGGCAGACATCGCCAAAGCCAAGGAGGCTGTGTTGGGCCCTGTTGCCCCACTGGTTGTGGCTGGTGGGGGTGTGGAGGAACCTGATAGGGTTCAGGTTTCTTCGGTTGTGCCTAAACATGGAGCTGGCAAACGATCTAAATCATGCGTGGCTCTAAGCAGGTCAAGTCTTCGTATTAAAAACCTATCTCATAGATGAAGGCCTTATTTTGGAACATTAGGGTTTTCGGCGCTAGGGGGTGCCGGGATCAGCTCAAAGACTTGGTTCACTCTGAGAATATTGATATCATTGGGCTTGTTGAAACTCTGAAATCTTCCTTCTCCCCAAATGAGTTATCCGTTGTCACCGGGATGGATAGGTTTGATTGGAATTATGTGGCTTCTTCTGGTCATTCGGGTGGTATTCTTCTTGGCACAAAAAGGACCTTTTTGATTTCGTTGCTTTTGACCATGGGATTTTCTGGGCTAGTACTGTGGTATCTCATCGCTCTCTCAACTCTTTATTAGAAATCATGGTGGTATATGGCCCGACTGATCATGTTTTCTCTCATATCTTTTTGGATGAACAGCGAAATAAAATTGAGTCCTCTGACCTTCCTTTACTCATTGGGGGGATTTTAATTTGCCGCGTTCCCCTATGGAAAAAAAATTCTTCTAACTTCTCATGGACGCTTGCCGACGCTTTTAATGATTTCATTTGGGACACGGCTATTCGTGAAATTCCTAGGGTCGGTGCCCGTTTCACCTGGGCGAATCGCCAAACAATTCCCATTCGATCTGTTTCGGATCGTGTTTTCTTCTGTCCTAGGTGGGATACCCTGTTCCCTCGAGCCGTCCTTAGAGCTCTGCCCATAGTTGGCTTTGACCACTCCCCCCTGATCCTTGACGATGGAACCTATTTGGTGTCCTCTCCTCGGTTCCAGTTCGATGCATCCTGGCTCTTGGTGGAGGGTTTTGTTGACTTGTTAGCGCAAAAGATCTTTACTTTCCTTTCTTCTAATCGATGTTCCTTTGGCCTGATGGACGACTGGCATCAGTGTTCTTATTTTCTTCGTAGATTCCTTCGTGGTTGGTCTAAAAACCATTTTGCCGAGTCAAGGCGCGATAAAGTTCGGCTGGTCCCCAAATTGGATCCCTAGATGTGCGTGCAGACGGTCCGGGCCTTTCCCCCATTGAGTGGCAGATGCGCTATGACCTAGAAGAGGCCCTTTTGGCTCTGCGCCGTCAGGAGGAATTGTACTGGAGGCAAAGAGGCACCATCAATTGGGTTTTAAAAGGTGATTCGCCCACTGCTTACTTCTTCGCCATTGCTAATGGCAGGCGTCGCCGATGTTTGATCGATAGTCTTCTTATCAATGGTGTCAGGGTCTCTGACCAGTCTAAGATTATGAGGCATGTGGTTTATTTCTTTTCCTCTCTCCTCTCCACTAAACCTGAGGTGGGTTTTAGTCTGGTAGTGCTTTTTGGGCCTCCCACGAACAGATATCGTTTGATGAGAACGTGGATCTGCTGATTCCCCTATCTGAAGATGAGATATTTGATACATTGTGTTCTACCAACTCTAATGCGGCTTTTGGGCCTGATGGCTTCTCCATTCCCTTCTTTAGGCAGTTTTTGCCTCGGTTAAAGGGCCTCGTACAGGCGATAATCCAAGGTTTCTGGCTGGGAGCCGTTGACATTTCTAGGCTGAATTATGCCGTGCTCACTCTTATCCCGAAAGTCAAAGGTTCTGATCTGATTTCCCAATTTAGGCCAATTTCCTTGATCAACAACTTTGCGAAGCTGCCGGCTAAAGGTTTGGCCACTAGGCTCTCCTCGATCGCTCACCGTTCCATTAGCCCCTTTCAATCTGCGTTCATAAAGGGTAGGTTTATTCTAGATGGTGTGCTCTGTTTGCATGAGATTGTCCATGATTTGTGGATCCAGGGATCTAAAGCGGTGGTTCTCAAGCTTGACTTCGAGAAAGCTTACGATCCGGTGAGCTGGAATTTCCTTCGCCAAGTCCTCCTTGCTAAGGGTTTTGATGGTGCGGTGGTTCACCGTCTTATGCAGCTAGTCACAGGAGGACATACGGCTGTGTCGGTCAATGGGTAGATCAATATTTTTTTTGCTAATGGCAGGGGCCTTAGACATGGAGACCCGACTTCTCCCCTTCTCTTCAATTTTGTCGCGGATGCCCTCTCTCATATCCTTTCTCGGGCAGCTCTTGCCGGCCACATCACACCTGTTTGTTCTCACCTCATTCCCAATGGCATCACTCATCTTCAATACGCGCACGACACCATTATTATGGTTGAGCTTAACGAGGCTAGTATTACTCATTTGAAATTCCTGCTTCTCTGTTTTGAAGCTCTCTCGGGCCTTAAGATCAATTTTTTGAAGAGCGAAGTCATTCTCACTGGGGTCACTGATCCCGAGGCTCGACGAGTTGCGCTCCTCCTCAACTATTCAGTTGGGTCCTTCCCTTTTAAATATTTGGGCCATCCGATCTCTCCCCATAAGTTAGTGGCTAAGGATTTTGCTCCGGCTATCACCAAGGTGGGGAATAGGGTTTTACCTTGGAGAGGACGTTATAATACCCAGGCGGGCAAGGTTGCCCTTACCAATGCTTGTTTGTCTTCTTTACCAATGTTCTTAATGGGCTTCTATCTCTTGTCGGAGGGATTCATGCGGGCTTTGACAAGCACAGGGGCGCTTTTTACTAGAACTCTTCCGACAACAAACGCAAGTATAGGATGGTAAAATGGCAATTAATCCATAGGCCTAAGAACATGGGGGGGGGGGCTTAGGGATCATCAATACGGCGGTTACGAACAAGTGTCTCATGTTAAAGTGGTGGTGGAAAATCATGTTCCTCGAGGAGCGCCCTCTCTGGCTTTCCTTTCTCAAGGCTAAATAAATCCTGGTCTCGATCCTCATGTTTGCTTCTTCTTCGGGTGGTTCCCAATTCTGGCGTCAGCTCGTTAAAGTCTGTCCGATTTTCAAGTCTTTGGTCAAGTTTGTAGTTAGGGATGGTAAATCTACTCAGTTCTGATTAGATTGGTGGGTTGGGGATTCCACTCTCGCGGTGGCCTTCCCAGTTTTATTCTCCTATTGCTCTGTTCCAGAGATCTCTATCTTTGAGCTCTCGGTAAATAACTGGGACATAGCCCTCTGTCGTTCCCTTTCTCCTGCAGAGTTGGAAGACTGGCAACGTCTTACTACCTGCTTCCCTGTGCTCTCAGATGAAGGCGACGTGGTGGTCTGGCCTCACTCTTCTTCTAGTCGGTTTTCGGTTAAGTCTGCTTACGCTAAGCTTATTTCCGGCTCTCAAACATTGAAATTCAAGAATATTTGGAAGGCTCGTATTCCTCCTAAGATCAAAATCTTCTTGTGGCAAGCTTTCCGTGGGAAGCTTCCTGCGGCTGATCAAATTCGGAAAAGGAATAGCCCGGGCTCTGATAGATGCGTTTTATGTGGAGCCATTGAAAACACCGAGCATATCTTCTTTCATTGTTCTTTGGCCAAGTTTCTTTGGAGCTGCATTCTACATTGGCTTCACGTTAATTGGAACCCCTTGTCTTTCAAGGACTTGCGTCATTGTGCCTCTGCTTTATCTGGGCTGACTAATAGGGTGTTCTGGGTTGGTTGGGCAGCGACTTGTTGGTCATTGTGGACTACTAGAAACAAATTTACTATTGAGCATATCTTTCCGGCTAAATCCGTGAGCTGCTTATTTAAAGCTAGTGTTCTCTTGCAGCAGTGGAGATTATTGACTAAGGAGGTGGACCTCGAGGCTTTTGACGGTATGCTATCTAAGATGAGGTCGACGACTTCCTCCCTGCTGCGGCGATCCCGAAGGACGACTTAGTCCCCTGCTCCTCTTGGTTTTGGTTTCGATGTTGGCCTGCGTGCCATGATTGGCTAGGTAGCCATGTATTCGTACTTGTTAGCAGTTGCTATGATACTTTGTTGGTCTGATGGTTGTGGTTTGACTCTGCCTGGTGGCTTTATTTATAAAGTCGGGCATATGCCCTTTCTCTAAAAAAAGTAAGTAATGCGTGTACTATGGGTTTTTGATGCCATGCTGATGTTTTTCAAGCCATGCATGCCATGTAGGAGAACTGTATGTGGTTGATGTTGCGTCATATTAAGATACTATCACTCGATAAATTAGTATTGTCATGCGAATGAGTAAAATCTTGTACTCGTCGGCTAAGCAGGAGTCAGGACAATCGCATATATGTATCAGTATTTTCTTACCGCATTTTAAGCAAGAGCTCCACATTGTGCTAACTGTGGAGTAGTGTGCATTCTATCATAGATGGGTGCTATCAGTGCACTTTTTTACATACATAACACTTACTATTGTAAACCGTTTGGATTGAGCATTGTACCAATTTGACATCAGAGAGATTGAGCACATGGTGCCATGCAACATGTGAGGTGTTGATAGAGTAAAGCGTTGTTTTTGTGTCGTTCATCTTAAAACCAAGAGCCCAAGATTATGCTCCTTTGCTCAAAAGGATAGCCAATAGACTCATTGGATGTGCCACTTTGCTTTCCATTGGAGATAAACTGACATTGGTGAAATCTGTGTTTTCAAGCCTCCCAATCTTTTTCATGTGTTCCCTATCATTGCCAAACTCAATTGCTCATCAAATTAATATCCTTCTCAAACACTATTTATGGAAGAAATATTGATTTGAATACAAAGGCATGCCTATGATTGCTTGGGAAAAAGTCCGCCTACCAAAATCTCAAGGTGGGCTTGGAGTGCTTGATATTTCCACTCATAATCAAGCCCTTTTGATGAAATTCCTCCACAAATTTCTTAATAGAGAAGACACACCATGGGTCATCCAACCCACCAAGTGAAAAAGTTGTGGGGTCTTTTTGGTGGAGAGATGTCATCAAACTCATGCCCACTTTCAAATCATACTCAAGATGCCAGCATGGCAATGGCAGTACTATCTTCTTTTGAGTTGACAGATGGAATGATCAAAGCCTCAACATTGCATACCCAGAACTTTATTCTAGCCAGTCAAGTCAAGATGTTTGGAGATATCAATGGAATTCAGCCAGTTATTCTTCCATAAAGATGTACAAGGCAATGATGGGTCCCAGTAATGCCCATATGATTTTCAAATGGATCTAGGAAAGCTCTGCACAACTCAGGCATAAGATCTTTATTTGGCTTCTCGTGTATAACAGAGTGAACACCAGGAATTTACACCACAGAAAATCAATGCATTTACCAGATTATAATTGTGCACTCTGCAATGAAAAGATTGAGTAAATAGTGGTGCACCTCTTTTGGGACTACAACTTTGCCTCAGAATGCTGGTACTAGATTATCCCTAATAAACAGAGAGGCGTCTCACAATATGATGAACTCACTCTCAAAGTAGACAAGCTACCTCATGAGATTGCTATGGACATTATCATAGGAGGTTGCTGGAGTATCTAGTCTATCAGAAATGATAAAATCTTTCGAGGCAATGAATCCTTCCATTTAGGCTTGGCTCCATCATTTCTTAGAAGGAATTGAGAAGGCTATCATCGGAGCAAAACCAGCAAAGTCATAGAAATTAAAGTCCTGAACTGAACTTTATTTGTAATTTTCTTTATGTTCCCTAGAGCCGGCATTGGCTGACATTTCTATCTTTTTTGTTTGCTCCTTTTGTACATAAATTTACTTATATAATATAATTTCCTCTAGAAGAATTTTCATTCAAGTGCCGCAACTCAGTGCTAGAGGCTTTCATAATAAGTAGAGTATCATCTGCATATTGCACCATAGGGATGTCAGGGCAAGAGAAAAGGGCAATCGGTCTTTCCAAGTAAACTTCATGCATAGATTTGTTTATCATGGATAGTAGATACTCCCTCCATCCCATAATATAATATCGTTTTCAAGCTATGGGATGGAGGGTGTAGTCAGCAACAATCTAGAATAAAGAGTGATGCAGATAGGGCGTCTCCTTGTATGCCCTCACCGTCACCTTTGCATCCGAACTTATTTGCAGCCTCACCATTAAGAAGATCTTGAGAAGAAACATAGCTCACAATTTGACTAATCCAAACACAACATTTGTGTCCAAAGCCTCTACATCTCAAAATGTCTAGGATAGACTAATGCTCAAGTTTGCCAATGTTTTTTTAAGTTTAGTTTGGTAATGAGAAATTTAATTTTGATCTTTAGCATTGATGCAAGTATTCAAGAGACCGAGCTACACAATTCTCGATGGCCCTATATTTGATAAAACCATGTTGATTAACATGTACTCCCTTTGTAAACTAATGTAATATGTTATATCACTACACTAGTGGTCTAATATGTCTTATATTATTTATAGAGGACGTACCTACTAGAGAATAACTGCATGTAGTCTATTTGCCAATAATTTGGTAATGAGATTTAGGTTACATTTTAGCAATGAGGTATGCCTAAAATCATTCACCCTGATAGCCCGTTAACTTTAGGAATGAGAGTGATGAGAAATGCATTGATGCTTTGAATACAGAGAGAACCTTCATGGAAGTTTTTTTGCGGGTGAGAACCTTCATGGAACTGAGAACATAAATCATATATGTCCTTCATACTACCTGTGTGAAATCCATTAGGGACATGAGACTTATTGGAAGGAATATACTTTATGGCATCATCAATCTCATCGGAAGTAAACACAGCTTCTAA